>NC_092772.1:65062323-65362323 GCF_047496795.1 Chiloscyllium punctatum | reverse complement strand
GTGAGAGGAAACCGGAGCACTCGAAGGAAACTCATGCAGACAAGTGGGGAATGTGCAAACTCCACACAGACAGTTGACCAAGGATCGAATCAAACCTGGGACCCTGGTGCTGTGAGGCAGCAGTGTAAGCTACTGAGCCACCGTGCCAGCAGAAGAGGGGCATTCACTGAAGTCTACTAAGTTTTCAGGACAGGTTGTCCGTATTCAGCTCTTGAAACAATCTGTGACCATGTATAGCAAGACTCGGATAACATTCAAGACCGTGTTGTTAAAGTCTGGTTGACATTTATGTAACAGCATAGTACATTTCCAAAGTAAAAGGACAAGTTCATTCAGCAGCTCAATCTGGTTTCACGAGAATGTGGGGCAGCCATTCATCCCATCAAAACTACTGGGCAAAAGAAGGATAGCCCTTTCAGTCCCTCCTGCCTGTTGCACAGGAAGGTGGGAGTCTGCTCTCTCCCACATGTCACGTACATGGGATCAGAAAGAACCATTTCACACCCGGAGTCACTTACAAAGGAACAGGAAGAGGTTATTCAGCTTGTCAAGCCACTAACACAGGAACAGGAAAGTGTCAGAGATGCTCCAACATCACAAACAAATGGAGCAGGGGCTGCACAGACAGACTGCTCCAAATTGATCCAAATGGCTTAATTACTCATGGTTCATATGTGTTACTTTAACATGGGTTTTCTGGCAGTCGGAATGAAGCCAACATTTTTTAGCCATTCTCCAAGTTATCTTCCATCTCCAAGAAGGCAGACCCATGGTCTCCGTGGAGGTGGGAAACCGGTGGGGAATAACTAACTGTTTCAGAATGATGGCATTTTGGCTGCTGACAGGATTGTGTACAAAATGACACTCAATGCAGTGTCACACAGTAACACATTAAAGTGCTCAGAGTTCATTCAGAGCCTGCACCTCTCTGTCAATCGACATGATGCTTCTGCCGAGGCATGTAAACTGTCGTGAATCAAATATCCAATGAAAAGTATGACATTGACACCCCATTCAGCTGTTTGGGTCATAATGAGTTTCTGTCCATACCCATCAAGCTTCAACTTCGTATTCTCTCACAGCGCTACAGATTAAGCACATCGTTACTGCACTCTCTCCTCATGGTAACATCATGCTAGTGTTTAGTCTGGTCAAACTTCATTGCACTGTCTCGGTGACAAGGAGATCATTGATTATAAAGCAGACCAAATCTTTACACAAAGCACCAAATACTACCTCAACAAAACACGATCACTGGGAAAGATATTCTAACTTTTGTACTTCAATCATTTTGCCTGAAGAGCCACATATCATTTACTTCCTGCCCCTGTATGAATTCTGTCAGTGACTTATGACCAAGGACATTCAGGTCTTTTTCAACAAAAGCACTCGCCAACCTCTGTACCATTTAATAAATATAAATGTACATGATGGTATTTGTTGTTCACACCTGAATCATTGTTATACCTTGTGAACAGCTATTGCCCAAACACTGATCCTGCTGCCACCCATCAACCCTTCAGTCCAGAGAAAAACAGTATTCTTCTTGTATCTCCGTTAATCAAATTTTAATCCATGTGGTATATATTCCACCCCTACCTACCCATGGACTCTAATATTCCCCACTCACCTGTATGCAAACATGTCAAGCGTCTTCTAAAAATACAAATACTCCAATCCCATTGCTTCTCAACTTTCGATGTCACAACGGACAACCTCCACAAACAGGTTTATCAAAGATCATTTCCCTTTCCTGATTCTCGGCCGAATGTACCAAATCATATCATTATTCCCCAAGTATCTAGTCGTCATGTTCCTTCTAAAAGGTTCCAATTTTTTTTCTCACAGCTGACATCAAATTATTTAATTTTCTGTTTTCCCTCTCCATCCTGTTTTAAATATTTAGGTTGACAATAGCTGCTGTCCAGTCTGCAGGTTCCTTTCCAGAATCTAATTAGCTTTGAAGAATAATCAGTAATTATTACACTAGCTCTGTTCTCATCTCAATCACTCTGAGATGTAACTCATCAGATGCAGCAACTTATGAAACTTCAATTCAATTAGATTTTCAATAACATACACTTCATTAATTCTGATTTCCTTCAGTTTCCAATTTTTACCAGTCCCTCTTTTCCCTAATATTTGTGGAAAGTAGTTTCTGTACCTTCCCCTGCGGAGATGGAACCAATGCATTCCTCTCAGCAGGCAGACGGTTTCAGTCAACTCGTGAATACATTGGAGGACTGCACTTCAGAGATGATGGATATATTACCCACTGCTGCCTGAAAAGATCCAAAATCAATCCAGTTTAATTCATCGTGAGTGTCAGCGCAGTCTTGCTACTGGCGTGAGAACGCATTATACTGAAAGAGAGCATACAGCTCAATGATCACCTCAATTTGAGACAAGCTGGTTTTACACTTTACACCTGAATGGATGCAGCTTAGACAAATCTTCCTGGAAATCCCAGAGAGGAAAATATAGTGCCTCGCTCCTCCCTGTTTATACAGCTTCCCTTCTTTGTAGTCTCAGCTTCATTTGTTTATCACGGACCCAGACACACTGCAAATGCAGTATCCAGTGTGGGGTTCCCCGACCATCAGGGCTCCCTGAATGAACCCCGTAGCTGACATCACTATTCTGAGAACACCACCCACAGAGACTCCACTGACTTTCCAGATGGCAGCAGCAAGTGAATTCCCCAAATTCCCCTACAATGCATCCATTCACTACTGAAAATGCCTCGGTCTCCTCAGTTTCTCTAGGAGACAGTGAGGACTGCAGATACTGGAGATCAGAGCTGAAAAATGTGTTGCTGGAAAAGCACAGCAGGTCAGGCAGCATCCAAAGATCTGAAGAATCGACATTTCGGGCATAAGCCCTTCTTCAGGAATGCGGAAAGTGTGCCAAGCAGGCTAAGTTAAAAAGTAAGGAGGAGGGACTTGGGGGAGGGGTGTTAGAAATGCGATAGGTGAAAAGAGGTTAAAGTGAGGGTGATAGGCCGGAGAGGGAGTGGGGGCGGAGAGGTCAGGAAGGAAATTGCAGGTCAGGAAGGTGGTGCTGAGTTCAAGGATTGGGATTGAGACAAGGTGGGGGGAGGGGAAATGAGGAAGCTGGAGAAATCTGAATTCATCCCTTGTGGTTGGAGGGTTCCCAGACGGAAGATGAGGCATTCTTCCAGCTGGAGGAAGAACTCCTCATCTTCCACCTACGAACCCTCCAACCACAAGGGATGAATTCAGATGTCTCCAGCTTCCTCATTTCCCCTCCCCCACCTTGTCTCAATGCCAATCCTCGTACTCAGCACCACCTTCCTGACCTGCAATTTTTTTCCTGACCTCTCCGCCCCCACTCCCTCTCCGGCCTATCACCCTCACTTTAACCTCTTTTCACCTATCGCATTTCTAACACCCCTCCCCCAAGTCCCTCCTCCTTACTTTTTAACTTAGCCTGCTTGGCACACTTTCCTCATTCCTGAAGAAGGGCATGCCCGAATCGTCGATTCTCCTGGTCTTTGGATGCTGCCTGACCTGCTGTGCTTTTCCAGCAATACATTTTTTAGCTGCTCAGTTTCTCTTCCTGGCTGAGAAAGCTCTTACATCTCCACACAGACGCACAGTAACAGTTCCTGTCTCCAAATAAACAGTTGACAATGGCACATTACGTTTCTCTATATCTCAGCGACTATAAGTATTGCTGATGGAGTTGATCACCACACTCAGAGACAAGAGATAGAAGGAAAATAACTCACGGTAAGCAGGGAGATCCTATAATAAACATGATATTCAGGAATATGTGAAAAGGGGAAATGGTAGAATAACTTCCAATTCTGTTTTCCTTCCAGTCCATCATCAGCAATCCTTTTTCTTGCTTTTCCTTTCTCTCTCTCTCTCTCTCCATCTCTCTCTCTTTCTCTCTCTCTCTCTCTTGATGGACATCATCCCCTCAACACAAACCTCCCGCTCACCCTTCCTACCATCCCTGATATAATAATATTATTTCTCAGCTGCATTCAGTTTTGATAGGTTCACTGAACTCGAAACATTTTTTTTCCGACAGACTGCCATACCTGCTGAGATTCTCCAACATTCTTTCAGAAGGGGAGAATTTTATTTCAGATCACCAGCATCCACATTTCCTTGGTTATTTCACCTTTAATGTTGTTGCTTCGCAGGATGCCAGCATCACTGGCAAGGGCAGTATTTATTGTCCATCCTAGCTGCCCTTGACCACTTGGACATTTGTCAAGGCAATATGGAGGCAACTAAATTGTTGTGGATCTGAGGTGACACTTAGTTCAGACTGGGGAAATATGTTAGGCTTCTTTACCAAAGGTTATCAATAAAATAAGAAAATAAATCCTGATGGTTTATGCTTGCCATGAGTGAAATTAGGTTTTATTCCAATTTTTGATATTGGAATTTAACTTTAGTCATCGGCTGTGTTAGGATTTCAGACAATGCTTTTTGAGTCATGCCTTGCGCCTCTGAATTACACAGTAAGTGACATTATTACTCTGTTTACGAATCTCTGTTGTGAAGTAACTGTAGAGACAAGAACAAGCTTGTGGTCAAACTATTTGTAACTGGAAGAGAGGTCAGAAGAGAACTGGAGCCATAAAATCTGTCATTAACGAAGGGGTAGATGATGGCGAAGTCAGCAACAGAACACAGGCAGAGGTGGAGATTGGGGATATTATGAAGGTGGGTGGCGGCGGGTTTGATCACACAGAGAGAATATGGAGACATAAAACAGTTCACTGTATAAAGGAAACTCAAGTTTCCATACAGTCTTATTCCTTCTCACATGCTTATGAGTAAGTACTTTGGAAATGCATGAGAAGGACGTGGCGTTTGTGACTCCAAGTTTATGTATTTGTTAAATATAATCAACCAGAATAGCAATAACATTCAGCATTATTTATAGAATCGACAGAGATAGACTTACCAGGAACACCAATAATAGCGAGGATGGGATAGTACCCAGCTTGTCTAATCAGCAGTACGGCTCGTATTCGCAACTGTAACCATGCCCAATCCTGAGAAAGCCAGGAAAGACCCAATAATAAACTCCTGTCCATTGTTATAACATTCAAGTCTAATGTTCTCAGATTAGGATCCATTGTTGGAACATTCTAGTCTAAAATTCTCAAATTAAATCAATTGTTGGACCATTTTAATGTTCTCAGAGTCTGATTTCTCTCTCTTCCTCTGAAGCTGCTGATCTCAATCTTGTTGAGGTTGACTCTGCGCCGAATACTATGACATAAAGTTTGAAAGAAGGCTCTAATTATGGAAGAGGGAAAGCTTCCAGTGACCCAGGTGGGTCCAGAAAGACTGATATTAATCACAGTCACTGAACAAACAGATCAAGTTAACCCATTTCACGGCAACTCTGATATATCACAATAATTGGTGTGGGTGGGATTTTGATATCGTTGATTATTGGGCTCATGGCACATCTCCAGTTGTAAACATCGAGGTGGGGGAGAGACATCATTCTTTCTCTTTACAAGCTCGATTATTCTGCTGTGTTTTGGTAGTATAGGAATTGCTGGGCTCCCGAGGCCGTCTGTGTCTGATCACCAGGCCCGCTGCATCTTTTTGTTTATTTATGTTTAACTTTGACTTTTGTCTGTCCAGCATTTAACGGCTTAGGTGGGTTTAGGCATTTTGGAGAGATGCCTACAGAGCCATAGACGGTGTAGATACAGTCCATTCCTTGTGTTCTTGCAGCCACGGCCTGGTCCTGTGGAGTGATGGTTAAACTCTCACAGAACCAGGACTCTTAATTTTACCTTTCACCAATTATTGCTGGGGTCTCAGCAGGGTTGGAAGGCAGGAAATCTCTCCCCGATTCTACACACTCTGTCTGTGATTTCTCTCGGAACTGTCTTTTGATGTTCTTTCCTCCTGGATTGGAGAACTGCATGTCAGACAATCTGTTTCCTGCATATGTTTTTTGAGCTTTGTGTGCTTATTGGATGATACCATATTGGAGCAGTTACTGTATAGTAGTTAAATAAACTATTATTCTGCTAAGTTTTCGAACAGAATTAAGTTATTGCAAGTTCGTCTTCCTTTTGTTGTCTTTTATCGACAGTCTTCGAATAAATTGTGTTTTGCTTAATGTCGAATATTTTGACCAAGTAAATTCTATCTCAAACACAGCACCTTACATTTACCAGCGGAATGGGCCGAGCTGGAGGAGTGATAATCATGTCAAGAATTATATCGGTTACCCAATCCACCTTTCAGAACCAGCCCAGATACGTATAAGCCCAGATGAGGTACCTCCTCAACATGAAGCGCTGCGTAGACCAGGCTAGTGTACTGCTCAGCAATCCGTTCAGGATCGAACACTGTTTAGAGCTCACAAGTTCACTACTTATGTGTCCAACAGTGTACTGATCTATAAATTTGGACTAAATGATCTGTTCAACACAGGGCGCTGTGCAGAACACACAAAGGCATTGTTCTATACACACGGACTGGATATCTGTGCAGCATGGGGAGCTGTGCAGTAAATAGCAGTGAATTTATCTTTTAATCTGGAGCAGTTACCTTCCCAGCACACGCAGCTGTGTGCACCAATTGATGCATTGCTGTGTAACACTGTACTAGATCACTGCCCAGTGTGGGGAACCTTGCAGCTCATGGTGGAAGCGACAGGATGTGCAGCACCTCTCCATTTACAGCTCCATACGTCCAATGTGGCATGACACAGGAGTGCTATGGGTGTGAAACTCACTGCCAGAGCGGGATGGTGGGGGAATCAGTTTAAATACCAACAAATGGGTGGAACTTTGTTAAAAGCGAGGGGAAGATTGAGAGAGAATTTCAGAGAATGATCTGATGGTAGGTTTTAAAATTGTGAAATGAGAACATTTTGATAGCGTCTTGCAATATAAGCCACAGTTTCTAGGAATGATGGGTGAGCAGGATATTTGTGTAAGTTAAGATGATTGAGAATTTTGGATAAGCATTTGTCCTGCAGCGTTGTAACTGGGAGTAGGATCAGCAGAGTTTTCGACTCACTGGGCTGAATCGTACAATAATTTGTCTCAGTGCCATTTTCATTGAATGTGACAGAAGGAATATCTACACGAGGCAGAGCTAGTTTCCTGGTGTTATCTTATCGAACTCACCTCATTAACTACCCACCCCACCCCATGGTGTCCCTCTCATTCAACGCCAGCACGATTTTCCCACCCATTATGGCTGGAGGTGCTCACCATCGCCCGGATGCCCCTGGATATTCAGTGATCCCTGATACTGCTGCCATCATAAAAAGGCCAATGGGCACACGGTTGAGTTTTGTCAGTTTGGAGCTGCCCTGCACAGTTTACCCGAGCATGGCAGATAAAGGGAAATTACACCACAGCTTGACGACAGAGGCATGGAGATCATGGTGAATGGTCTAGTATAGAGGGGGACCATTCTCTTCCCAGACCATGGTCTGAGCACACCATCCAACTCAGTGCAGTGGAAGTTAGGAACAGCAAGGGAACAGTCGCCGCATTTGGGGGTTTTCTATAGACCATCTAAAAGCAGTAGAGAGATTGAAGATCTCATAGGCGGGCAGATTCCAGAAAAATGCAAAAGTAGCAGGGTTAATGCTATGGGCGATTTCAACTTTTCCAATATCGACTGGAACCTCGTAAGTGCAGATGAGGTGGATGAAGCCGTTTTTGTCAGGTGTGTTCAAGATAGTTTCCTTGCTCAGTATAGAGACAGACCAACAATGGGAGAGGCCATTTTGGATTTGGTGTTCGGCAATGAGCCAGGACAGGTGTCAGAACTCACGGTGGGAGAGCACTTTGTTGAAAGTGATCACAACTGCCTCACATGTAGCATAGTCTGGGAGAGTGAAAGGAGCAGTTTCCAAAGGAAGATATTTAATTAGGGAAAAGGAAATTATGATGCTATCAGACAGGAATTGGGAAGTACAGACTGGGAGCAATTGTTCCACAGAAAGGGTACAGCAGGCATGTGGAGACTGCTTAAGGAGCAGTTGTTGCGAGTGATACACAAATTTGTTCCTCTGAGATGGTAAGAAGGGTTTAAGATTAAGGAACCTTGGATGACGAGAACAGAGAAACTTCTCGTCAAAAGGAAGCAGGCAGCTTACAGAAGATGGAGGAAGCAAGAATCTAACACAGCTTTAGAGGATTACAGGCTTACTAGAAAGGAGCTCAGAAATGGACCGAGGGGCGCCATGATGGGCACGAAAAAGGCTTGGCAAGAAGGATTAGGGAGAATCCAAAAGCATTTTTCTCACACGTGAGGAATAAAGGAATAATTAGGGAGGAGGTAGGGCCAATCAGGGATAGCGTAGGGAACTTATGCGTGGAGTCTGAGCAGACAGGGGAAGCCCTAAATAAGTTTTTTCTTCGATTTTCACCAGGGAAAGGGAACTTGCTGTAAATGAAAACTTAGAGGAGCTGGTTCAGATCAAGATTGATGAAATTGATGTGCTAGAAATTTTGGAAAACATTCATATCGATACGTCCCCAGGGCCAGATTTATCCGAGACAGTTCCGAGAAGCGAGAAAGGCGTTTGCTAAGCCGCTGGTGAGGATATTTGATTCCTCAGTCTCCACAGGAGTCGTACCGGAGGATTGGAAGGAGGCGAATGTTGTTACTTATTTCAATAAGGGTAATAGGGAAATCCCTGGCAATTACAGACCAGTCAGTCTTACGTCAGTGGTCAGCAAAGTTTGGAAAAAAATTCTGAGGGATAGAGTTTTTGACTATTTGGCAAAGCATTGTGTGATTAAAGCAGTCAGCCTGGCTTTGTGAGGGCCAGGTTATGCCTCACAAATCTGATTGATTTCTTTGAGGAGGTCTCAAGACAGGTCGACGGCGGTCGAGCAGTGGATGTGGTGCATGTGGACTTCAGCAAGGCATTTGAGAGGGTTCCCCATGGAAGGCTCAGTCATAAAGTCAGGAAGTATGGGATACAGGGAGATTTGGTTACTGGATTCAGAATTGGCTAGCTAGCAGAGGGCAGACAGTGGTTGTAGATGGAAAATATACTGCTTGGAGGACAGTGTTGAGAGGGATCCCACAGGGCTATGGCCTTGGGCCTCTGCTATTTGTAGTTTTTATAAATGACTTGGATAAGGAGGTTATGGGGTGGGTTAGTAAATTTGCTTATGACACAAAGATTGGAGGCGTCGTTGATAGTATAGAGGGCTACTGTAGGCTGCAGTGCGACATAGACAGGATGCAGAGCTGGGCTGAGAAATGGCAGATGGAGTTCAACCGGGGTAAATGAGAAGTGATTCATTTTGGAAGATCAAATTCGAATCCTGAATTTAGCATTAAATACAGGATTCTTGGCCGTGTGGAGGAACAGAGGGATCTGAGTGCGCAAGTGCATAGATTCCTCAAAGATGCCACGCAAGTGGATAGGGTGTCAAGAAAGCATATGTTGTTTTGGCTTTCATTAACAGGGGGATTGAGCTTAAGAGCCGCAAAGATTTTCTGCAGCTCTACAAGTCCCTGGTGAGACCACACTTGGAATATTGTGTCCAGTTGTGGACCCCCTACTATAGGAAAGAGACAGGGGCTTTAGAGAGGGTGCAAAGAAAGTTTACCAGGATGCTGCCTGGACTGGACGGCTTGCTTTATGAAGTAAGGTTGAACAAGCTTGGACCTTTCTCTCTGGAGACAAAGAGGAGAGAAGAGATCTGATCGAGGTTTACAAAATAATGAGAGGCATAGAGAGAGTCAATACCCTTTTCCCCAGGGCAGGATTGACTAGTACGAGAAATCATAGTTTGAAGATATTAGGATGAAGGTAAAAGGGAGACGTCAGAGGTAGGTTCTTTACGCAGAGAGTTATGAATGCATGGAATGCATTGCCAGCTCTGGTGGTGGAAGCAGAGTCATTGGGGATGTTTAAGCGACTGTTGTACATGCACATGGATAGCAGTGAGTTGAGGGGTGCGTAGGTTAAATTACTATATTTTACATTAGGATTAAATCTCAGGACAACATCGTGGCCCAAAGGGCCTGTTCTGTGCTATCCTGTTCTACGTTCTATTTAGTATACTTAAAACAGACTCAGATAAGTTCTTGATTGACAAGGGGATCAAAGATAACTGACAGGAAGCAGGGAAATGGGGTTGAAAATCTGTAATTCGTGATCGAATGCCGGAGCAGACTTGATGGTCCGAATGGCTTCATTTCTGCTCGTATAGAGTTGTGGTCTTATAATATTTCGGTCCTGGATGGCACGGTGTCTCAGTGGTTTGCACTGGTGCCTCACAGCATCAGGGAACTGGGTTCGATTTCCTCTGGGTGTTCTAGTTTCCTGTCACAGTTCAAAGTTGTGCAGATTAGGTGAACTGGTCATGCTGAATTACCGATTGTGTTCAGGGATGTTGATATTAGGTGCAATAGTCAATGGTCTATGTATAGTATTAAGGTAGAGAATAGGATTGGTTCGCGTACTCTTTGGAGGTTCAGTATAAACCTGTTGGGCTGAAGGGCCTTTATTCACACTGTAGGGATTCTAAGAAAATGCAGCCTTCTGCAATGTTTCAATGAAGCAAAAACCACGCTCGAGTAACACCTCACTTTACACTTTGATGCGTTACAGTCTGTAGGAGTTAATATTCAATTCCATAAATTCACAGCCTGAACCCATTGTGGTTGTTCTCCAATTTCCGTACACTCTCCCTCCTGGGCTCCCTAAGCTCGTGTCTTGTTTATGTTCCATTCAACAGAGAAAATCAATTTCTAATATTTACACATTAATTTACACCCATTATATACCTGTGTCTCTTTCACCACAATTTCAAGCCCATTTGTCTTTCACACTGGGCCTCCAAACACTCTTTCCCACCTCTGCCAAGATACTAAAGCGCTCACTTTCCAATCCTTTACACGTCTGAAGAAGATTTACACTGGACTTGAAACGTTAACATTGTTTCTCTGTCTCTGCAGATGTTGCCAGACCCCTAAGTTCCTTCAAAAATGAAAAGTTACAAAACACATTTTCAACATAGCAAAGATCATTGGATACAGGAAATCTGAAACAAAAACAAAAATTGTTGGACTTACTGGGTGCTTTGAGGAACAGTCATAGAACCCGAAAGATTAACTCTGCTTTCTCTCCACAGATGCTGTCAGACTGGTCAGTATCTTCAGCAATTTCTGTTTTTGAACAAGTTTCAAGCATGTGTGTCAAAGCTGCTCACACGCCCTGTCCAACATGGAGAGCCATACACCGGGAAGTGAATTCATTTGCTCTGAAACTACATAACGCTGTCATCACCGACACTACAGAGCTCTTAATCATGGTCATGGAGAGAAACGGCGGGAAACACATTCGCTTTAAACAGAAGATGGCAATACTAGAGCGGAAAATATTCAGGTGAAAACGTTAAATGCTTTTGAGGAATGCGACAATTGGAGGCATGGCATCATGAAGATACACATGTAAATCACAGCAGCTGTCGTAGCAGCAGCAGCAGCAGCAGCAGCAGAATTATATTCAACCACAATATAATCTCTCAGTCTACCATTAACATGAAGCTGATCTCCGGTTCAGTGATGATGTGTGGGTGAACATGCCACGGTCAGAACCGTGTGTACCTAAACCTGATGACAACCCATTCAAGCTACTGCATTTACTGCTTACATTAACAAACAGCAGAACTAACATCTGATAGAGAGGGCGCCATGACCACAAGACTGTGACCATTTCTTTTAAAACCAGCTATGAATTACTGCTGGCCTGTCTACTCTTACTCTTATCTGTTAGAAAATCCTTGTTCCTTTTGTTAGAGACAGTTCAAGAACTTCCCTCCTATTACCATTTTGTTTACATCTTTGAAATACTTACTGTACCTTCCCCTGTGAGGAAAGATATAAAACATGGGTGTAAATTATCTGTCTGCTCCCTGTAGCCAATTCTTCAGTCACACCTTCCAATTATCCTCGGTGTACTTTCCTAATTAATTTCACCTAAGATCACACTCATCCTGAACTTTTTTTATATGCTCGGAAAAGATCGTGCTGCTTGTTTTTGTATTTCTTGCCAATTTACTACATCATGTCTTTTCTCCCCTTTTCCTCGCTTTCTAGATTGATACAGTCATATCGCGCACAAACAGACCATTTGGTCCAACTTGTCCATGCTGACCAGGTTTTTCAAACTAAACTAGAACCATCTGATTGCATTTTGTCCATATGCCTCTAAACTTTTCCCATTCATATGTTTGTCCTAATGAGTTTTAAATGTTGTTGCTGAACTTGCATCTCCCACTCTTCCTCTGACAGCTCATTCCACATACACACATCCCCCTCTGTGTGAAAACATTGATCCTTTGTCCATTTCAAATCTCCCCTCTTTCACCTTAAACGCCTTCTATGGTTGAACTCCCACATTCCGTGGGAATGACCTTGGCTGGTCACTCTATTCATACCTCCCATGATTTTATAAACTTCTACAATGTCACCCCTCAACCTCCTACATTCTATCTGACGCTAACTTTACAAACAAGTATTTCAAGATAAAGCACTGCAAATTTGAAACAGTATTCAAATGACAGGTAAATAACATTCAGCCCAAGCTTCATACTGTGATTTATTTTTCTCCTTGTTATAATACTAAGGCAGCAGAAAACTCTTACGAGTACCAATAAGAAGTCAAACACCTGAATTGCTTTGTCCAAATGGGGTGATGATCTCGACAGTGAAAGCGCATCTCTGGCCTGAACCATATAAGAAAGGGAATTCTTGTACCACACGGTCAGCGTGCAGTTGCCTTTAGCAGAGTGAGATGAAGGCTGAGTATACTTTTGAAATTTGGATCACAGTGTGAATTCAGTGCAAAGGGGGAGAGGTCTTTTCAATAAGGTTTACTCAAAGAAGGAAACTTTCCGGAGTGAGATGTGAGTGGGAGGTGTAAAACAGCATGAATGGAGAGGTCGAGTCACACTGAGACCAGAGGCAAAGTGGCAGCACAAAACGCAGCTTAATGCTCCTGCAGAGTAGGTAGACTTGAACAAAGAGTTTCAGGTGAAGTGGGGAGGGACCATAATGTAAGAGAACGTACTCTGTAATTTGAGAGGGAGGACCTGGAATCAGGAAGGGGAGATGAGCAGGGAAGAAGATGGAACAGCAATGGCAGCAGTTTCTGGGGGGAATTCAGGAAGCACAGCTGAAATTCATACCCAGCATCTGCTTCTGGTCCCTGAAATAAACATCCTAAATCTGGCCCTCCACTCATGATCATCCATAGTATCCTTGAGAGCCTTTGTCAACCATGGGTGCTTCACCTGCTTATCGAGTTCTTCTTTTTGAACAGAAACAATAGTTACTGAGCGGTTTGGGATATCTGCTTGAATGTCTGCTCACGTATACTCACTGACCTTCCTCTGGTTCTATTTTCACATTCCGCTTCAGACCAGATGAGAGACAGAAATCCTAAAATTAGATGCCTGGTTCTTTTCTATCATTCATAAGGAACTTCTGCCTGTGGCTGAACACAAGATCAGCGGAGGCTGACTCAATTCTCCAAGTTTCTCCATCTCTGTTGTTTCTGTTTGACGATGTCACATTCCTGTGAGCTGTGTCTAACGTGACCTCCTTTTCCATCAAACCAGAAATCCCCGAATTCTGGTGGACAGGGCCTTCAGCTATGACTGTCCCATCTCCCACGGTGTAGCCCTCAATCCGTCCCCTCCACCCCAGAACAATGATAGATTCCTCCTTGTCCACACTTCCTCCTGCACGAGGATCCACATTCACATATTCATCCTACACCATTTCCTCCATCTCCAGCAGGACAGCATCATCAAACACATCTTCCCCTCCCGTCCTCGGTCAGTATTTCTCAGCGACCGTTCCCTCTGTGTCACCGTCCATCACCACGAACGTTTCCCCACTCCCCCATCGCACCATCCCATGCATTTGTAGAAGCTGCAACACTTGTCCATTCATCTCTTCCCTCCTCACTGTCCAATGCCCCAAGCATAGCTTCCAGGTGAAGCAGCATTTCACTTGTAACCTTTCAATCTGATCTCCTATCATGGCTGCTCACAATGCAGTCTCTTTATATTGGCGAGACCAAATAGAGATTGCTTTGAGGAACACACCCACTCTGTCTGTAGAAATAACCCTGACCTTCTCATTGCTTCCCATTTCAATAACTTACCTTGCTCTCATGCTAACATTTCAGCCCTGGGCTGCTGCAATGTTCCAAGGCAACACAACCCAAGCTCGAGTAACGCACTTTACACTTTGGTACGTTACAGCCTTTAGAAGTTAATGTACAATTTCATAATTTCACAGTCTGACTCCATTATAACTGTTCTCCAATTTCCGTACAATCTCCCTCCTGGCCTCCCTATGACCTTGTGTGGTTGTATCTTCTTTATTATTCACTCAATAAAGAGAAACCCTTTTCCCTATTCACATCTTAATTTAAAGCTATTTCACACGGTCTTCTCGTTCACCACTACTAAAAGCATGTTTATCTTTTGCCACACCCTCTTTTACCTGTCAACCTACTCCCCACATCTGTCAAGGTATTATAAAGCTCATTTTCCAATCCTTTTTCAGTTCTGAAGAAGTGTCATACTGGACTTGAAAGGCTAACTCTGTTTCTCTGTCTCTGCAGATGATGCCAGACCTGTTGAGTTTATCGAGAAATGAATAGACTCAGAACAAGTTTTCAATTAAACAAATAACTATGGATACTGGAAATAAAAATGCAAAAATTGCTGGAAAAAATGGGAGTTTTGTAGAATGTTCACTGGTCCTGAAAGATTAACTCTGCTTTCACACCACAAGATGATGCCAGTCCTGCTGAGTTTCATCAGCAATTTCTGTTTTTGAACAAGTTCCATAGACGTGTGTTAAAGCTGGTCAAACGCTCTGTCTCACACAGAATACACTGGGATGTAACCGATAATGCAAGGTGCACAAATTCTTTGATCTGAAACTACATAAAGCTGGCATCACTGACACTGCAGAGCTCTTAATCTTGGTCAGGGAGAGAAACAGAGGGGAACACATTCACATCAAACACAGAAGATGGCATGGGGGGGAATGGAAAAGATTCAGATGCATTTGTTAAGGGATTTGAGTAAAGTAACAAATTGGAGGCGTGACACCAGAAAGAGACCCTCAGCACAATGGGAAAAGGAAAATGGAAGTGTTACCACATCAGACACCAGATTAAGACACTGAGTACAGGGCTAATGGGTGAATGGGTCTTGGTGTAAACTGGGGGATAGTCAGTAGAATTGAATTGAACATATTGGAGCTCAAAGTGGGCATTCATGTGATGTGGTAGAATCACAGCTGCAGCAGAATTGTATTCAACTACAATCCGTAACATTTTCGCCAGGATAATCCCTCAGCTTACCATTACCATCAAGCTGATCTATGGTTCAGCGATGAGTGCGGGTGAACATGATAGGGTCGGAACCATGTGTACCTAAACCTGAGGACAATCCATTAGAGCTATCACACTTGACTGGTTATATTCGCAACAGCAGAACTAACATCTGATGCAGAGGGCGAAATGATCCCAAGACTAACAGATCAGATCGAAGTTCTGCAGTGCTGCCACATCCCGACATAAATGTCGATGGACTATTAAACAACTCACTGGGGGAGAGGACTCCATAAATATCACCATCCTAAATAACAGGACAGCCCTGTACATCAGTGTAAAAGACATGGTTGTATTATCTATACCATCCTCAGCCAGAAGTGTTGAGTTGATGATCCACCTCACCCTCGACTTGCTGCCCGCAGAATCACAGATGTCAGTTTTTAGTCAATCTGATTCACTGCATGTGACATGAAGAAACAGCTAAACACAGTAGATACGACAAAGGCAATGGGCCCAGACACCATTCCTGCATTCGGACTGAAGACTTGTGCTGCCCAACAAGCCGTGACCCTGGGGAAACTGTTTCATTCCAGCTCCAATTCGGACATCACCCTGGCCACATGGAAAATAACTCAGCTATGTCCAATCCCATAACAAGGGAATGACTACAGTCTGATCATTTACCACGCCCTGAGTCCTGTCACGATAGTCACATTGGTGGAAGTTCTTTTCGACAGAGATGTCAAGTAGCACAGAAGTAACCAGCTCAGTGTGGTTTCTGATAGGTCCCCATGTGGAGATGGTGCTCTTGTTGAAATATCACTGGATTAATAATCCAGACCAGGCTAATGCTCTGGCAGCTGGTGGAAATTATAATTAATAAAATATCGAGATGTAAAACCTGGAGTCATTAACAGTGACATTGAAGCCAATGTCGATTGTAAACATCAATTTCCTTCCTCAATGTCCTTTCAGGAAGTGAATTTCCCGTGCTTTCCTGGTCTAGCCTAAAAGTGACTCCAGACACACAGACATGTGATAAACTCTTCAATGGTCTCGGAAACGGCCAAGCAAGACACTCTATTGTATCAAACTGCTCCGAGGCCTTGAAGAATAAAACAACACAGATCACCCAGCACCAACCTCAGTATTGGATCTGGAAACACTATCCTATTGACCCTGCAGAGACCTCCTTCCTAACATTTAGGAGCTGGTGGCAACATTTACAGAGCTTTCCCACAGACTGCACAGAAACATCGGGAATGGAATAGGTCATTCAACACACTGAGCATCCTCCATTCTCGTTCATGGTGAAAATCTCCTCAATTCAGTTTTCCCCACACAATGTTCATATCCTTTAGTATGGTTAATCATCGGAACATATAAAATAGGAACTACTGTATTCGTTTTGGTCCATCAAGTTTGATCCTCCATTTAATATACAGGCAGTTATCCAATAAAGGTGTGTTTATTAAACGCAATTTCGCTGCAACTCAATTAGTGAATTGAACACCTTTCTTTATACAGTGTGTTCCCGTTCACTGTTATGGGAGTCAGTCTCTGGCACCAGCTGAACAGCTAATCCCAGCCTCAGGATCCCTCTGTCTGCCAAATGCACCCTCAGTGTGTTCAGATAAAGCAGGTCTGTAATCCGCTCTGCAAGCCTTGAAACTGCGCCTGAATATGAGATTTGTGGTCTACATTTAGAAGGAACTTTATTTCAAACCGGGACGGGAATATTTTGGAGAAAACTGGAATTCTGCATCACGTGGACAACAGCCCGCGCAATTTCTGGGGAAGATCTTGGTGAAAGATACAATGCTGTAGTCAGTGGCTGTAGTGTTAAAGTGTGACATTTACTGCACTAACTCATTACAATATACGGTTTAAAGATTTATGTAGCCTATGCTATTGTTTGTGTTAGGCTGACTATTATTTTTGTTTGGATTTTTACTGGTAATTTTGGGGGTTTGCACCGAAGCCTCTTTTTCCCATTGGCCCCATTGTTGATATTGCACCGTTTTCTATATAACGGTATTCCACAGGAACACAGCTGCCACATTATTGGATAACTGCCCGTAATTATTGCTGATTCTATGTCTCCACACCAAACTCCTGCACTCTCCCCATCCCTTCTGTGTCTTGAAATCCTTATTTATATTCAGTACTTTAGCTTTCACAGCCTGATCAGGGAAATAATTCCCCAGGTTCACTAGTCTCTGAGTGCAGACATTTAGTCTCATCTCAACGCACTTTGGACTGGCTGTACCCAACACTGTGAGCCCATGTTATGGACATCCCTCCCAGGGGAATTATCATCCCTGCTTCCAATCTGTCTCGCCATGTCAGAGTTTTATATAGTTCACCCATTCTCCTAAACCTCATGGAATACAGGCACAGTTGTTCCAAACTCTGCTCCCACAACAAGCCTGTCATCCCAGAGACCAGTCTGGTAATCCTTCGCTGCTCTCCCGCAATGTCAGCTTTGTCTGTTATTCGGTAGGGAGAGCAAAACTGCACACAATACCGCACAATGTTCGAGGTGGGGTCTCACTAAGGCCCTGTACAGCTGCAGTAAGACACCCTTACTCCTGGACTCAAAACATCCTGAAGGTCAGCACACCACTCATCTTCAACAAAATTGTGTATTCCCGTGACAGCTGAGCCTGCTCTAACCTGAGTAGGAACCTTACAACAGGCTGGTAAATTGTGGCTGCGGCTGTACAGGTTCTTCGTGAGATCACATCTGGAGTAATGTGCACAGATTTAATCTCCTCACTAAGAAAGCGTATTGGTATTAACTCAGATATTATTCCCTCAACTGATTCCTGCAATGAAAGTGACCATTTGACCCATCGACTCCACGCTGATCCTCTGAAGGCCATCCCATACAAACCCCAGTCTCCAACCCCCATCCCAACCCAATCTCTGCAACCTAACATTTTCCATGACTACTGCACCTAACTGGAACATCTTGTGACTGTGGGAGGAAACTGCAGTACACGATAGACACCCTTGCAAGCACAAGGAAAATGTGCAAACTCCACACATTCAGTGACCCGTGATTGAAACTGAACCAGATCTCTGGTCCTGGGAGGCAGCAGTGCTAACCACTGAGCTACCCACTGAGGGCAACGCAACCTGCCTGCACAATTCAACACTCGAAATGTGGCATAACAGCAGGGAGATTCCATAAGTCCCCAAACTTGTCATTGTGCAACAGGATGAGGACAATGATATCTTGAGGGGCTTGGTCAGGAACAGGCGCAGGACATGCAAGACATCGAAGCTATAGTGTAGGAACACCAGGAGGACATTCAGCCCATCGTGTATGCAAAGCAGGAACAGAATGAGTCCAATCAGCCACCCATGCCTCTTACACAGCAATTGGAGCCGATCTTTTACAGCCTCGTGCCTACTTCACAGGAATTGAAACGGACTGTCGAGGTTATGGAAAGGGAAGAACTTCGAATAACCAACTTCAATCGGGAATGAAAAGTTATGAGCAAATGATTGAAGACAAATTGTTCGAATCTGTTATTAAGGAATTAACAACAGGAGACTTTGAAAGTCAAACCATAACCCATCAAAGTCGACATGATTGTATTCAGGATAAATCATGTTTGAATGATTTTCCGAACTTTTTACAAATTAAAACGTGTGACAAACAAGTTGAATAACTGGGATCTGAAAGATTTATTATATCTTGACTTCAAGAAGGCAATGCTTGACGCAAGATGAATATGCAAGAGAAGAGCACATAAGTTAGGACAATTTATTTGCTTGGAGAGAAAATTGGCTAACCAATAAAAAAACATGATCTGGAGGTGCTAGCTTTGGACTAGGTTGAGTAAGGTCAATAATCATATGGCACCAGGATATTGTCTGACGGGTTAATTTGAAAACACAAGCTTTCATTGTCCTGCTCCTTCGTCAGGTATTAGAGAGAGAAGACCTTAGGCACAAAATTTATTAGGAAAAGATGAAAGGGTTGTACAACACATGCACATGAATTGATCACATCTAAGATTGCTGCTAAATCTCTAATCGGTTCGAATGGAGATGCAGATTTTGATTGATGAATATGCAAATCCAGAGTTCCTTTCAAGTCCTGCCTGGAGATACCTTCTGGTATTATCGATGTAAAGGAGGTGACCCCTCCAGTCAGACATCGTATTTTAGGCATGTGGTCGTGTTTGGGGTCTGTATGTGTCTTCACCCGGAATCAGACTGGGTTTATTTTCAAAGTAGGAGTTAATAAAATATCGTATTGACTGACTCTCTACAAATTGTATTTTTGTTGAGAAAATATAATGCATCTGGAAATACAAACCGGCAAATGTAAATTCATCTTACAGATTAGATGTGTGTGTGTGTTTGTGTGATTCAAAACAAGGTGGAGTGCCTGTGGGAAAAGAGAGAGTGTGTGTTTGTGAGAGTGTGAGGGGGAGTATGTGTGTCTTTGGGAGGGAGAGAGAGGGTATGCATGCTTGTGAGAGAGGGGGGAGTGTGTGTGTGTGCATGTGAGAGAGGGGAATGTGTTTGTGTGTGGGAAGGAGACGGTGAATTTGCATGGGTGTATTTAAAGGGGAGAGGGAAAGGATGTGTGTATCCTCGTTAAAACACAGCAGATGTGGCAGATCCCTTTCCCCACAAACACTCTGTGGTTTCAGAGCTCCCCCTCTCTGCAGCCTCTGCTCCATTTGTTGTTCATGTTGCAGACCCAGATGCTGTAACTACACTCCCCATGCTCCATCCAGAGTTGGGTCACCAAAACCTCAGGTCTCCCTGAATGTCTAAGGCAGCTCACAGCACAACCTCCAGTAAACCATCTCCATCACCTCCACTAACCTTTCCATGACAGGAGGCAGTCAGATGCTCCTCAGCTCCTGTTCCTTGACAATAATACTCGAGGGGTTTCCTCATGGTATGGACTGCACAATCAACTTAGAGGGACAAACACAGGCCATCAGAGGTCAGGCACAGGCCAAGTTTCAAAGACGTGTCTCAAAGCTGCTGGAACCCAACTTGGACCAACAGCCCGCCACATACCATTACATTTTTTCTGAGCTTCTCAATTCTAGCACTCGATACACTCGGGAGTGAAAAAACAACACCAGGGAAAGGTACTGAAAAAAAACAATTAATTAACTGATAACATGTCGTGAAAATATGGATGAGGAGACAGGGGAGTGGGAGTAACTGGAGAAGTGAGACAATAGTGGGTCCAATCACAAGAATGGGAGCATTCAATAAAATTATTGCCAGATCAGTTGAAATGGTTAGTTACATCAAATTGTGAATCTGCCTCACAGAACCATTCCTGACACCATAAACTGGGACAAGGTACTAGCCAGAATGGAGGTCTGTGCAGCCCACGCTAGTGGACTACTCTATTACTGGACTACCTGCCCAGCATTGGGACCATTGCAAACGTTTGCCAGTATATTGCTACTATACTTGGACTACAGAAATGTCTTGCACGGGAAGATGCATAACCCATGCAGTAAGTGACAGTAAATGGACTCCCACAAATGTATGGCTCTGTATCTCCACTGCTGAAATATGAAATAAGGGAGTGTGTGTGTGTGTGTGTGTGTGTGTGTGTGTGTGTGTGTGTGTGTGTGTGTGTGTGTGTGTGTGTGCGTGCGTGTGTGTGTGTGTGTGTGCGTGTGTGTGTGTGTGTGTGTGTGTGCGTGTGTGTGTGTTGGTGGCAGTAGATATGAAAATTGTTATTTGAGAGAGAATAGACATAGAGGAAATCAGTTTAAATGTGAACAAATGACAGGGTTTTGTGCCATTAACAGAGGGAGACTGAGGACCGTGTTATAGACAGAGGTGACGATGTGCTTGTGAATACTAAAGTAAAGGCATTCCCAGACCCAACAACAATATAAAGCAATCCATACAGGAATGATGGGATTTTGTTCTGCCTTTAGATACAAGCCATTGAATACCGAGTCAGATTTGGTTAAGCAACAGCAGATTATTGGCTTTATTAAGGTTGTGTTTCATAGCTGAAGGTTCACACAGCAGATGGCATGAACCAGTGAAATATATTCTGCAGTTGACAATAGTTAAAATTTAGGAATGGTCAGGATATGGTGTCAGTAATAAGCTTGTGGCTAAAGGGATCACCGTAGTTGTGACTGGCCTGTTTCAGCCTCAGTTATTGGCCAGGGATGAGATGGAGTAGAGGAAGGAAATGGAGTTTGCATCCAGAACAGAAGACAGTGACCTCCAAGCTCCCAATATTTAAATAGCAAGGGCAGTGATGCAATGAATCCTGGTTCATACCAGAAAGTGCATAGGTCAATCAAAAAGGCTTAGTGCCAGAACTAAAGAAGGAGAGAAAGAATGAACAAGTTCACTGTTGTTTGATGTGGTTTGGAGCGTGAATACTTACAGAGCAAAGGAAAAGAACAGTAATACAGTCGCACATGGTTAATACAAATAATAAATCGACAATGAAACTTACCAGGGACACCAACAATAGCCAGGATAGGATAATAAAAATATTGAATACTGTAAAGTACATATTTGATCCGCGACGTTAACCGCAAAGAATATGTAGAAAGAATCCAAATATAAGAGGATAAACTCCTGTCCATTGTTGAAACATTCCAGTCTATTGTTCTCAGATTCTGATCCACTTTTGGAACTGTCCAGTCGAATGTTCTCAGATTCTGATCCATTGTTGTAACATTCCAATTTAACGTTCTCAGATTCTGATCCACTGTTGGAACTGTCCAGTCTAATGTTCTCAGTTTCTGATCTCTCCCTCTCTCAGGAGCAGCCGATCCCTGTTCGTGCTATCGGTGGTGCTCCCTCCCATACTATGGGATAACGTATTGAATCGAGCCCTTTTGTCATTAAGATGGAAACTCTCCACTGGGATAATTAGAATCCATGGAGACTGACATTAGTCACAGTCACCAAACAAACAGGTTCAGTTAACCAGTTCCTTGCATCATTTTACATAACACAATAAAAGGGAACATTTACTAGGTTTGGATGGAATGAATGAGAGTTGCTGAGGGATAGGTCATAAATCTTTCAATCTTTTTAATGTCTTCCCTACATATGGGAGTATTGTCAGAACACTGCACTGTTGTATATGATTCACCCTGTTTATAAAAGGAGACAGGAATAAAATAACAGACGAGCTGCATAAAATGTTTGGTGGAGACGTTTATAGATATCTTTGTGTAATGCTGCTCCAAGTTTGAAATTCCCTGTTATCAAGTCCTTTCTTAACCTTGTGACATCATTCAGAGCATTGAAACTGCTGCTCAGGAACAGGGAGAAACAGGAGGTAGTCCCCAGGACGTTAGCATGAAGTGTACATGTCCTGCCCTGATTTGCATTTCCAAAATGCAGCACCTCCCGTTTATCTAGATTAAAAACCACCTGCCAATTGTCAGCCCATCTGCCCTTCTGATCAAGATTCCATTGTACTCTGAGGTAAACCTTCTTTGCTGTCCACTACACCATCATTTTTGGTTTCATCTGCAAACTTAGCAACTATTGCTGCAATGTTCACATCCAAATGATTTCTGTGAATAGTAAAAAGCAGTGGAACCAGTACTAACCCTTGTAGCACACCACTGGTCACAACCCTCCATTTCGAAAAACAATCCTTCACCACCACCCTCTGTCTCCTGCCTTCGGGCTAATTCTGTATACATATGGCTAGTTCTCCCTGTATTTCATATGAACTAAGCTTGTCAACCAATCGACCATGCAGGAAGTTGGCAAATGCCTTACTGAAGTCCATACCAACAATACACACCTCTGCCTCAATGAATCCTCTTAGTCACTTCTTCAAACATACCCAGTCAATTTAGTGCTTCGATCCATGTGGCCTATCACTTATCAGTCCCTGCTTTTCAAAATCCATGCAAACCTTGTGCCTCATAATCCTTACCAACACCTTGCCCTCCACTGAAGTCTGGCTCACTAGCTTTTCCTTACCATCCTTTTTAAATGTTGTCAATAATCGCACCAAGTTCGCAAGCCTCCTATCTTCCGGTACCTCATCTGTGACAATTGACGATACAAATATCTCAGCAAGGGGCCCAGCAATCACTTCACTCGCTTCCCACAGAGTTCTCGGGTCCATCTGATCAGGTGCTGAAGGTTTTCCCACCTTAACGGGTTTACAAACTCCAGCATCTCCTTCTCTGTAACACAGGCACTTTTCAACATGTCACGGTTTATTTCCAAAGTTCTTTCGCTTCCATATCCTTCTGCACAGCCAATACTGACGCACGATGTTTATTTAGTATCGCCTCCACCTCCTGCGGTTTTGCACATTGGCAACCTTTCTGATCTTTAAGTGGACCAAATCTCTCCTGAGCTATTCTTTTGTCCTTAATGCATTTGTAGAGTCCCTTTGGATTCTCCTTAACCCTACTTGCCAAAACTATTTCATGTCCCCTTTATGGCCTCCGGATTTCCCTCTTATGTATGCTCCTACTGGCTTTAGACCCTTCTCAATAGTCACTTTGAAACTGGAAATAAGAGCCAAATGACGATGATGAATCCATTTTCGATTTTTGGAAAATCTATCAGGTTCGCTGATGGCCTTGAAGGAAGCAAACTGCCTCCTTACCAGGCCTGGGTTACATGTGACTCCAGACCGACAACAATGTGTGTGACTCGTAACTGGATTAGTGGTGCTGGAAGAGCATAGCAGTTCAGGCAGCATCCGAGGAGCAGCAAAATCGATGTTTCGGGCAAAAGCTCTTCATCAGGAATAAAGGCAGAGAGCCTGAAGCGTGGAGAGATAAGCTAGAGGAGGGTGGGGGTGGGGAGAAAGTAGCATAGAGTACAATAGGTGAGTGGGGGAGGGGATGAAGGTGATAGGTCGGGGGCGGGGGGAGGGTGAAGTGGATAGGTGGAAAAGAAGATAGGCAGGTAGGATAACTCAGGACAAGTCACAGTGACAGTGCTGAGCTGGAAGTTTGGAACTGGGGTGAGGTGGGGGAAGGGGAAATGAGGAAATTGTTGAAGTCCACATTGATGCCCTGGGGATGAAGTGTTCTGAGGCGGAAGATGAGGCTTTCTTCCTCCAGGCGTCTGGTGGTGAGCGAGCGGCGGTGAAGGAGGCCCAGGACCTCCATGTCCTCGGCAGAGTGGGAGGGAGAGTTGAAATGTGACTCGTAACTGCTCGCTGGGCAATTAGTAATGGGAAATGAATGCAGGTCCAACCAGTGATACCCTCAACCCGTGAATGAGTACTGAAAAAAACCATGACTCCTGCTCTCCCTACCTGACTTATGCTTCCCTCTTATCCATGACCAGACACTCAATTTCTCCCGTCCTCCAGCATTCATTACACCTCCCAGCTTTACCCTTCACCCCAACAGGGACAGACTGTCTCTGTCATTTTGGCATCTCCCTTTTGAAGGCTTCCCTCTTCTCAGCTGGCCCCGTAACTGCGACTTTCTGTTCCACTCCAGTTTGGAAGTTCTTGATAATATCATCAAAATTGGCCTTCCTCCAAGTTAGAGCGTTACCTTTTAGACCCAGTTCATCCTTTTGCATCTCTATTTTGAAACTAATAGAATTATGATTATGTGTCTCAAAGTGGTTCCCCACTGATAGCTCAGTCTCCTGCCCTGCCATATTTCCCAAGGGGAAGATGACGTTGAGATCCTTCTCTGTGATGGAGAGCATTGATCAAGCAGCTGCAGCGTTCTAACTGGGATTGGGGTCAACATTGTCTTCGTCTCATTGGGCTGGATCGAATCATAATTTATCTCAGCGCCATTTTCATTGAGTGTGACAGAGGGATTGTCTGCACAAGGTCGAGCTAATTTCCTGGTGCTACCTTATCGAACTCACCTCATTAACTACCTACCCCACCCATGGTGTCCCTCTCATTCAATGCCAGCCCTATTCTCCAACCCATCATGGCTGGAGGCACTCACCATCGCACTGATGCCCCTGGGTATTCCGTGATCCCTGGCACTAGTGCCATCTTTAAAAGGCCAGTTGAGCTTTTTTGATGTCGGAGCTGGTTTGTACAGTTTACCCCGAGCATGGCAGATAAGGGGCAATTACACCACAGTTTGTCGACAGGGGCACAGAGGTCCTGGTAGATGGGCTAGTACAGAGGGGGACCATTCTCTTCCAAGAAAGGGTCACACTATCAGACCCACCGAGCATGGTCTGAGCTCCCCACTCAGGTCAGTGCAGTATTTGAGGTCTGAAGAAATGTCTAGCAATACAGGACAAGCATCAATAACCGTCTCCGCTCTGTTAGGATAAGGGTCACCGTATTCCCTCTGCTTCCTCACACTCACTGTATATCTGTTGCAGCAGCGACCCAGAACAACATTCATGCTCCACCACTCTCACTGCTGCTTGCAGTACCTTCCCTCTCTTTCTCTCTCCCCATTTTTCGCCCCCACCACACACACACTAATAACATTGCATGGATACAACACTGTGGACTGACTCCCTCCAGACACCTCACCATATCTCCCCTCACCTACACCAGCACTAACAGCAGAGGTAGCCACTCGCAGCCTCCCTCACTGCGTCCCTCCCTTTCTCCCATTCCAGGAGAAACAGCCTGGAATAGGACAGTAAGGGTCAAGCCGAGTGGTGGAGTGCCCGATATCCGTTCCCTCACGTCCTCCCTCCCCCCCGCCATGTTCGGGGGAACCTGGTACAAGCCGGACAGGACTGGGACGCCTCGAGTGGAGATTTTGAAACGTCCCAGCAACCGAGTAAGGAGCAATGTTCAGTGAAGGGCAATTCTCACTTTAAACCCACTGGCAGCTCCGTTTCCCCCCGGAACAACTTAGAAGCCGTGGCCCTGATGCCATCTCCCTTTTGTGTCGAGCTGGTACAAATGGAATCCCCACGGTCTCAGTGGGCAGGAGGGTGGGCTCACAACACATCGTCTCCATCACATCCCAGGAAAGGAGCATGGAGAGTCCCTCCTACACCTCCTCCTGTAAATAGCTCAGATACTGAAATGAATCTGTGAGATTTACTGCTCTCCCCACTTGTCCTGACATCTTCAATAACCTGTTCTCAAATACATCCTGGCCCTTTTCTCCTGCACCTCCTTTATAACGGTACAACCTGTTTTGTTTTGTCTTTCAATGTCCTTCCTACTACAGAGCATCACCTCACACTGTGCTGCGTTAATCCTCATCTGCCATACACCTGAACAGTACATCAACATATAACTTTCCTGCTGGAGTTCCACACCGTCCTCAACAAACTTCACAATTCTTTCAGGTTTGTTATCTGCAAATATTGAAATTGTCCTACAGTCACACTCCACTCAAAAATACTGACACACACCAAACAGAGCGAGTGAAATATTGACACACTCTCCAGGTCTATATTACTGTCAATGTATAGAGAGTGCTTCTATGTGTCTGTAGCCGTGTGTGTATCTGTGTGGGCTCGGTCTGGCAGTCTCTGTGGTGTTTAAAATGATGTAATATCCCCCGATATGTGTTCTGAGTAAGGATCACTCAATCCAAAACGTCAACTTTCATTTTTGTCCAAAGATGCTTCCAGAGCTGCTGAGATTTCTCTTGTTTTCAATCTCTGTTGCACCCCCACCCTGATCCCCCACCCCCAACGACACTGTAATCGCGGTGCGAACGTGTGCAAACGATCAGGGATTCAGTCTGAGAGGGAGAGAGGGAGGGCAGCAGCTCGCAGCAAAATCCAACCTGAATTTTTATTGCACTAAACACACACACACACACAGACACACACATACACGCGGACACGCACTCACACACATGCACAGACTAGGTTGGTTTGGAGAGGATTGTCATTGTACTTAGGCCCTCAGAGTGGAACATGTTCGTGTGGAGAAATGTCTGCGCTCCTTTTGCAATGTGGAAATGTTTTGTCACTGGGTAGTGTTTCCAACACACAGTTTACACATTAAAGCATATTTCCATTGCAATTATATCCAAGCAGTTCCAAGTGAGCCACTTTCCAAGGCGATGAGAGTAATTTTAATGCACTTCCTGTAACTTGGAATTTTTAATGTTTTAGTCTTACAAGTAATCTTACCTTTGAGAAAGGATTGAAAATACCTAAACCAGACCAGCAGAGTGTGGGCTTGTATCACTTTTAGAAAAGAGGGAAATGGAGAGGAAGGGAGAATGGTTTTGACCCAGTTTCAGTGATTCACACCAAAAACAAGAAGAGTTCCCATTGCATAGAGATGCAGAGACAGAGATCCACACACTAATGCAGGAACACATGAAACAAGCACAGAGAGATAGACATGCAAACAGAGGTTAACAGAGACATATATAGACACACAGGAATAGACAAACACGAACAGAAATATGCAGGCACATACTTGGACATGCAAACACACATAGACTCATCGAGTTATACAGGGTATTTGCAAACAGGCCTTTCGGCCCATACAGTCCATGCTGACCATAATCCCAAACTAAACCAGTCCCACGTGCCTGCGCTTGGCCCAGATTTGTCCAAATGTTCTCTTATTCTTGTACATAACCAAATGCGTTTTAAATGTTATAACTTCACCCACAATCCATCACTTCCTCAGAAAGTACATTCCCTTCACGAACTACATGCAGTGTAAAAATGAATCACCTCAAAGGTCCTGATCAGGTGGACCCAATAAATTTGTAGGAAGCGAAGGAAGTGATTGCTGGGTCCCTTGCTGAGATGTTGTCATCATCAATAGCCACAGGTGAGATGCTGGAAGTCATGAGTTTGACTAAAGTTTTGCAATTAAACAAAATGGAAAGAAAAAGCCAAGAACTATATATTGGGGAACCTGACATCAGTGATGGGCACGGTGTTGGAGGGAATAATGAGCTACAGGATTAAAATGCATTTGGAAAGGCAAGGACTGATTAGGGATAGGCCAAAGTGAGGACTGCAGATGCTGGAGATCAGTGTCTAGATGAGAGTGGTATTGGAAAAGCACAGCAGGTCAGGCAGCATATGACGAACAGGAAAAGCGACGATCTGGACAAAAGCCCTTTGTATGCATCGTGAAATGGGGGTGTGCATGGATAATCATGTCACACTAATTTGATTTTGTTTTTGTTGAGAAGTCACGGACAGGATTGATTACGGCAGAACGCTGGATGTCATCTATATGGACTTCAGTTAGGCATTCGACATAGCTCCCCATGGAGACTGGTTAGCAAGATTAGATCACATGGAATTCAGGGAGAATTACCCAGTTGGATACAGAACTGGCTCAAGGGTAGAGGACAGAGGGTTGTGGTGGAGGGTTGTTTTGCAGACTTGAGGCCTGTGACCAGTGGAGTGCCACAGGGATTGGTGCTGGTTCTGCTACTTTTCATCACTTATATAAAAGATTTCGATATGAACATAGGACAGTTAGTACGTTTGCACATGACACCAAAATTGGAGGTGTAGTGGCCAGCAAAGAAGGTTACTTCAGATTACGACGGGATCTTAATCAGATGGGCCAATGGGCCGAGGAGTGGCAGACAGTGTTTAATTTAGATAAATGTGAGATGCTGCATATTGGAAAGGCACATCAGGGCAGGTCTTATACACTTACTGGTAAAATCCTGGGGAGTGTTGCTGAACAAAATGATCTCAGAGTACAGATTTATACTTCATTAAAAGTGGATTTGCAGGTAGATAGGGCAGTGAAGAAAGTATTTGATATGTAATTGGTCAAGTGCATTGTGTATATGCGTTAGGAGACTGGACTGCGACTGTACAGCACATTGGTTCGGGCCACTTTTGGATTACTGTATGCAATTCTGGTCTCCCTGCTCTGTAGGAAGTATGTTGTCAAACTCGAAAGGGTTCAAGAAGGGTTTACACTGCCATGATTGGAGGGTTTGAGTTACAGGGAGAGGCTGAATACGCTGAGCCTGTTTTCCCTGGAGAATCAGATGAGGCGGGTTGATGTTCGAGGTTCGTAAAATCATGGGTACAACGGATAGATTGAATAGCCAAAGTCCTTTCCCTAGGTAGTGCAGTCAAAAACTAGATGGCAAAGGTTTAAGGTTGGATGGGAAAGACAAAAAAGGGCTCTAATGGACAATATCTTCATGTAGAGGATGTTTCGTGTGTAATGAGCCTCCAGAGGAAAGTATTGAGGCTGGCACAATTACAACATTTAACAGGCATCTGGATGGACAGATGAATGGGAAGGGTTTAGATGGAAATTGACCAAATGCCAGCAAATGGGAGGTGAATAATTTTGGCTGTCTGGTTGCCATGGACACGTTGGATCAAAGGGTCTGTTTCCATGCTATACAGCTCTATGACGCCATGTCTTTTAACACACTTTCTCCTCTTATCTTAAAACAATCCCCCACTCCAGGGAAAAGACACCTACCATTCAACATTACCGATACCTCTTATGATATTCTAAACCTCTAAAAGGTTAATTCTCAGCCTCCTACGCTCCAGTAGAAAATGTCCGAGTCTGTTGAGCCTGTCCTTATATGCAAACACTCCATTCCCAGCAACATCCTGATATATTTCTTCTGCACTCTCCCGAACTTGATAATATTCTCGATATAACAGGGCGACCAGAACTGCATAAAATCCTATAGGACATGCCTCATGAATGTCCTGTGCAACCTGAAAATACCGTCCCAACACCTGTACTCAAAGGACAGTCCACTGCTATTCGTCATTTATATAAATGATTCGTATGAGAACATAGGAGATATACCTAGTAAATTTGCAGATGGCATCAAAATTGGAGGTGTAATGAACAGTTAAGAACGTTACCACAGAGTAAAATGGATTCTTGTTCAGATAGGCCAATGGACCGAGGAGTGGCAGATGGAGGTATATTTAGATTAATGCGAGGTGCTAAATCTTGAAAAAAGCAAATCAGAGCATGACTTATATATGATAAAGTCCTGGACAGCGTTGCTGAACAAAGAGACCTTGGAGTACAGGGTCATATTTCCTTGAATGTAGAGTTGCAGGTAGATAGGATAGTGAATTAGGTGTTTAATATGCATTCCTTTATTGTTCAAACCACTGAGTGAAAGAGTTGGGAGGTCATGTTGCGGCTGTGCAGGACATTGGTTAAGCCACTTTTGCAATATTGCGTACAATTCTAGTCTCATTCCTATCAGAAAGATGTTGTGAAACTTGGAAAGTTTCAGAAAAAATTGACAAAGATGTTGCCAGGGCTGGAGGATTTGTGCTGAAGGGAGAGCTGGAATAGGCTGGGGCTGTTTTCTCTGAATCATTAGGGGCTGAAAGGTGAATTATAGAGGTTTATGAAATCATGAGAGGCATGCATAGGTTAAATAGACAATGTTTTTTTCCCCGGGGTAAGCGGGTCCACAATTAGAGGGCATAGGTTTAAGATGAGAGGGGAAAGATTTAAAAGGGACCACAGTAGCAATTTTTATGCTTAGAGGGTTGTATGCGTATGGAATTAGTTGCCAGAGGCTGGTTAAGTTAAAGTATTTAAAAATAAAAATCTGGATGAGTATATAAATGGGAAGGGTTCAGACGGATATGGGCAGGTGTTGGCAAAATTGACAAGATGAGGTTAGGGTATCTGGTCGACATGGACAAGTTGTACCAGAGGATCCGTTTCCGTTCAATACATCTCTATGACTATGTCTATACAATGAAGAACATCAAGTGAAACACCTTCATAACCATCCTGTCTACATATGAAGCAAACTTCAAAGAATTATGCCTGAAACCCCAGGTTGATCTGTTCTACAACACTACCAATGGCTCAACATTTAATTGTATATGTGGTTTTTTTTGTTTGTTTTAACAAAGTACAATACCTCGCATTTATCAACATTACACTCCATCTGCAATTCTTTAGCCCAGTGAGTGATAATATTGGGGAAGAAAGGCTGGAAAGTAATCAGTTACCTTGTACCATTTACTGGTTTTAGGAAGAGGGCAGTCAAACGTTAGAGCTGGGAAACAGTGATCGGTGTTTCAGGCCAGAAAGTAAGCTCTGTTTTTGTCTCTGCTGTTCCGTGTTGATATTTATTCGAGATCCTTCATAGTGCAGTGTGTGTCTGCAGGATTTCATTCCCTCATATTGCAGACTACAGATAATAGCCATTTAATCTGGAAATAATAGACAAGTATTTAAAGATGTTCATAGTTTATCTCGAAGGCACAGCTCATAAACTCGACATCCTACAGTTGAGGCAAGTACCTTGCATTTTTTAAGAACGTTATTATTTTAACTGGGTAATTCAGTAGAGTGAACTAGATTTCAATAAATCCATACAGATCTGGAAGCTGGCATTTAAAATTTAAAATTTGGGCATGGTTTAGATTTTGTGCAGTTGGTAGTATCCCTGCCTCTGAGGCAGAGCTCCGATTTCTATTCCAATTCCTGAACCTCCCTGGCAGTGTCCCTAGATCGAGACAAGATTGTCTGGATTCAGGTGCAGCATGTCAGAACAGGCTGATGAACGAACACACAGGAGAATCATGCTGCAACTTTTGGGGCTATTGTGGAGTGGTGGTAGTGTCCCTACCTCTGGCCCCTATAGGGCCAAGTGGAGGCCAACTCATCCAACTAGAGGTGTATAATAATAGGTCTGAACGCATTGAGTAAAATGATTTTAAAATTGTGGTTTGATCGAGATGGAAGAGGTGTCAGTGTTGAATTTCAGAATTTAAGCCCCGGATGCCTGTAAGCACAGACCTTGGGTGGGAGACATATTTGCACCTTCTAGAGGTTTATAAATTCATGAAGTGCATGGATAGGGGGTGAATAGTCAAGATCTTTTCCCCATGCTAGGAAGTCCACAATTAGAAGGCATAGATTTAATGTGAGAGGGGAAAGATTTTAAAGTGACGTCAGGGCAACGTTATCACTCAGAATGTGGAGCGTGTACATAATGAACTGCCAGAAGAAGTAATGGAGGTAGGTATAATTACAACAGTTAAAAGGAACCCAGATGGATATATTGATAGGAAGGATTTAGAATGATATGTTCCAATTGCTGGCAAATCGATTAGATTCCCTACAGGGTAGCACAAGTCCACACCAACTCTCTGAAGAGTTACCCACCCAGAACCATCTCACCACGAATGCACCTGACATTATGTGCAACTTAGCATGGCCAATTGACATAAGCTGCGCAACTTTGGACTGTGGGAAGAATCCCACGCAGACACAGCGAGAACGTGCAAACTCCACACAGTCAGTCAGCTGTGCCAGCAATCAAACTCAGGTCCCTGGTACTTGTGAGGCAGTAGTGCTAAGCACTGAGCCACTGCACCACCCCAAGTAGGGCACGATTACTTTCAGAAATCAGGTTGGCATGGACGAGTTGGTCAAAAGTGTTTGCTTCGGTGCTGTACAACTCTTCAGATCCATCAAGCCATTTGATCATGGTCCCTGTGTAATCGTCACTGTCCACTATATAGCCAAACTTGGTTTCATCCACAATCTTTCTAACCACGCCTTCTATAGTTCTCATCTGAATCATTTGTCTAAATGTCAAAACAAAAATGGATTGAGCAGAAGTCCCTGTGGAACACCACTGTGCACAGTGTCACAAAGCTGGTCCCTTTTCTCTAAAAGCTTCCTTTTCTCAAAGATACTGTGTCCTTAATTTTTTTTTCAGAGGCGTCGTAAACCGTTCCCGGCTCCAAGGTGATTGGTTTGGTACAGAGATTGAACGGTTTTGTGATTAAAGGTATAATGAAAGGGGAGTGGTCAGCTCTTGAGGTGAGCAGTTCAGTCCAGAACCAGTTTGCAGTTTAGCTCTCTCTCTCTCTCTCTCTCTCTCTCTCTCTCTCTCTCTCTCTCCCTCCTTCTGCCCTTCTAACTTTAACGTGCAATCATTTGTTCCATTTGTACTGTTTTTAAGGGGGTTTCCTTATTGGGGATGGTTGTGTACTTCCAGAACAGCTAATTAAGTCTAGTTTGAATAGATTGAGTTCTGTAGGGGTTCTTTATTCTGTTCTTTGTGTTTCATTGTGTAGTTTTGTGAATATTTTTTGTCTATGTTAAAACCTGATAATTTTCACTGTGCACTTACTGAAACAAATTACAAAGTTATAGTCTGCGCTGCCTGCTCAAGAATATTTTGAGTGGTCTGGCCTAGTCCATAACAACAGGCATCCAGTCCGAAAAACAACCGTCCTCGATAATGCTGTCTCCTGCTATTCGGACACGTACACGACACACATACACATACACACGCACCCAGACATACACACACAGACACACATTCCTGAAGAAGGGCTTATGCCCGAAAAGTCAATTCTCCTGTTCCTTGGATGCTGCCTGACCTGCTCCGCTTTTCCAGCAACACATTTGCAGCTCTGATCTCCAGCATCTGCAGTCCTCACTTTCTCCTCGAAGACACACACAGCGACCCACACACATACGCACAGACGCACATACACAGATGCACACACACAAAGACAAGCACACAGAGACACACAGACACATGCACACGCACAGACACACACACCCACAGACAACACATGCACACACACACACACACACACACACACACACACGGACGCACAAAGAGACATACATACACACACAGATACACACGTGCATGCGCGTGCCACACACACGCACACATCTAAGGGTCTAGGATATAACTCGATAAGTTATGATTAAAGATGGGTTCAAGGCTTGTTGTGAGAGGGTAGTAGAACTGGCTTGAAAAACATGTCATCCATGATCAATAGTTCAGTTGACTGGATGGGCCAAATGGCCTTTTTACTGCTCTAATTTTGTACACACTATAGTACATGCATTCGTCTGTGTTAGTGTGTGTATTTGCGGGTGCATGTGTGTCTGTGTGTCCGTGTTTTTGTGTTTCTGTGTTTTTGTGAGGTTGAGTGTGTCTGTGTGTGCACATCTGTGTGTGTCTTTGAGTTTGTCTATGTGTGCCTGTGTATGTATCTGTATGTGTCTGCACATGTTTGTGTTCCTCATTACTTTTAGTAATGGAAATATCAATGAACATTTTTGTAATTTATACACTGTTTGTCATTAACCTTTACATCATAGCTTGAAGAACTTTGTTTTAGTCATGAATTTGTTATTTTAACAGAGAAGGAAATCCACATGACTTCTTCCTAGGACGACCCTGACCCAATGTGTGAACTATATTATAAGCCATATCATCAAACTGGTAACACCGATAATTTGCTGTGACCAATAGAGGAGTTGCAGTAGAAAAGAAAACAGTTATTCAACAACCCAGGAAACTCTGGACCGGTGAGCCTGACATAAGTGGTGGGTAAGTTGTAGGACGGGATTCTGAGGGATAGCCAATTGCATGCATGTTCAAAGGCAAGGCTTGATTGGGGATAGTCACCATGGTTATTTGCATGAGAAATCGTGTCACACTAATTTGACTGAGTATGTTAAAGAGGTGACAAAGCAGATTGATGAAGACAATGTTGTAGATGCTTTCCATATAGACTGGAGCAAGTTCTTCGACAAGATTCTGCATATTAGGCAAGTTAGTAAGGTTAGGTCACATGGGAACCAGCGCACCCAAGGCAATTGAATAAAAAATTAGATTGATGGAAGTCGACAGAGGTTGGTAGAGGATTGCTTTTCAGACTGGACGCCTGTGAATAGTAGGGTGCCACAAGGATCGATGCTGAGCCCACTGCTTTTCGTCACTTATATAAATGATGTGGATGTGACCATAGGTGGTAAGGGTAGCAAGTTTGAAGATTCAACCAACATTTTTGGTGTTGTGGGTAATGAAGAAAATTATCTCAGAGTGCAATGAGACCTCGATCAGACGGGCCCATGGGCTGACGATTGGCAGATGGTGTTTGATTCAAATAAATGTGAAGTGCTGCATTTTGGGAAGCAAATCAGGGTACTTAATGGAAATTTATTGGAGGATGTTGCTGAGCAACGAGACGGAGAGATGTAGTGCAACGCTCTTTCAAAGTGAAGAGTATAGTGAACAAGGTGTTTGGTATGTTTGCCTTCATTTGTCAGAGCATTGAGTTTCGGAGTTGGGATGTCATGTTACAGCTGTACAGGATGTCAGTGAGGCCACATTTTGGAATACTGTGTGCAGTTCTGGTCTCCCTGCTGTGCGAAGGTTGCTGTGAAACTTGAAAGGGTTCAGAAAAGATTTATAAGGATGTTGCCAGGTTTGGAGAGTTTGAGCTATAAGCAGAGGCTGAATAGGCAAAAGCGGTTTTCTCTGCAGAATCACGGACTTAAGGCTGACCATATAGAGGTTTATAAAATCATAAGGGGCATGGATTTTGTAAATAGACAAGGTCTATTTCCCAGAATAGGGGATTCCAAAAATAGAGGGTATAGGTTTAAGTGCGAGGGGAAATATTTTAGATGGAACTTAGAGGCAATGTTTTCATACTGAGGAAGGTGTGCATATGAAATCATCTGTCAGAGGAAGTGGTGGAGTCTGGCATCTTGATGGGTATCTGAATAAGGAGGTACGGAGGAATATGAGCCAAATGCTGACAAATCAGACTCGATCAGATTGGAATGTCTGGTCAGCACGGACAAATTTGCATGCAATAAGACTCTTATAAGAGGGATGAGGAGACATTCTAAACAGGCATTTCATGTGGGAATTCTCTTCCCCACAAGTTTGAGATGCTTCTTTGTTTACTTTGATTCAAAGCTGAGTTAGTTAAATATTTGGCAAAGAAGTGAGTCATGGATAACGGGATACAGGCAGGGAAGTGGGGCTGTGACCATAACCTGATCAGCCACAATCTTAGTGCCTGTTGGAGAAGGCTCAAAGTGTCTAATGGCCCACTCCTGCTCATCAGTCACATGTTTCTGTGTTCCATTCAGTCTCTCAAACCTGCTAGACAGGGACAGTTAGAAGCTACTTACTGCGATACCCTAGTGCACAGAAATACAGGAGACCATTCAGCCCCTCAAAACGGTCACACACAATTTGGGCTGGTTTGGAAAATGTAATTGGAAAGCCCAGGTTGGGTATCAAAGAGGTCGCTCATCTCTCTTTATAGAGCTTCCCCTCTCTGCAACATGTGCTTCATATGTTGGTCATGTTGTAGACCCAGTTTCACGGTGAATACAGCCCCAACACCTCAGCCAGAGATGGTCCAGACAATCTGGAAACATTCAATAACAGAGCTTCCAGGAAAATAACACACTCTACTTTCCAATAATAGAATGTGAGAACCCGACAACCAGGGGTATGTCATTCATCCACACGCCCCCCTCCCCCCACAAGCACGTCTTCACCCACAATAAGATCATAAGGTATAATATCCTCTTTCATGTCCAGTTCTTCACAGCCCTCAACTATGATTGGTCAAAAAGCACTCATTACGCCCACACTGTGACCTATTGATATGAGCAAAAGACGTGAACACAAGGGCTCAGGGAAGAGTGACCGGCCCTGACATCAAGGCATCATTTAACTAAGGATGGTCTCAAGGAGCCTGAGCAGGATTGCGCTGAATGGGAGTGAGTTGGAAACTTCCCTGGTTGGAGTAATTTAAAGCATAAAGCACAATGATTGTGGTTTGTGTACAAAAATCCATGTAGTCCTGGACATGTCTGCGAAAGATCCTCAAGGTAGCTTCCTCAGCACTAACATCTTCAGCTGCTTCATAAAGATTAGAAGTGAGGGTGTTCATTGAAGGTCACACAATATTCAGGAAAAATGTTCCCCTTCAGCTCCTGAACTAGTCTGTGTCCATGTGCAGGAAGATCTGGACAACATTCAGGCTTGTTCTGTTGGAAGTATCGGTAACATTCTTGCAACAGTGCTGCTGGGCACTGCACATTTCCACAGTTAGGTAACATTCATGCAACAGTGCTGCCGGGCACTGCACATTTCCACTGTTAAAAGGAAGAGATTATTCAGCTCCTCACGCTATCTTCACAGGAATATGTGGAAGTCATTCAGCTCAATGAAATTATTGGAGAAGTTTATAGATAGCCCATTTAGTGCATCCAACGAATTATACAAGAAGAGGAGGAGTCACGTGTTATAGAAAACCGCAGAGCTCCTCAAAAATATTTGAAGGCTTGGCCTAGACTCTATCAACAATGAAATGTTCTGATACAGTAATATCCCATAAACATGTACTCGGCAAAAAGGAAAGATCAGACACAGATTGTCAGATGCAGTTCTCCAGTCTAGGAAGGAAAACAAATCCACTGAAGCTTCCAACTCTGTGGTGACCCCAATAGCTTCTGATGTTACTGAGAAACCAAAACACTTCCTATAATGTGGCTGCCAGAACTGCACGCAGTATTCTATCTATGGCTTAACCAATGGCATGTTTAACTCATATTATGTCGCCTCTATGAAGAAACACTATGCCTACAGTCCCGTGTGATTTCTTAACGGGCTATTACACTGTCCAGTCACATTCAGGGATATGTGGACAAACACCCTCTGATCTCCCTAGTGTTCTATATTTATTGAATTCTCCCCTGTCTAGTTCCTTCATCCAAAGTGCATCACATCCTATTTATCAATGTTCCATTCCATCTGCCATTGATCTGACAATTCCACCTGTATATTCCCGTAACATAAGGCTTTCCTCCTCACTGCCAACCACCTGGCCAATCTTTGTGTCAAACACAAAATTACTTATTACGCTCAGCCCCCACCCCCCACCACCCCCTCCACATTAATATTTACATCATTTATGAATACCACAAATAATTAGATACATTACACTTCTCGCTGTGATACACCACCAGACATTGGTGTATCGCTACAACCTTCCGAGTGACTTGGGACCACATAGCTGTTTTCTAGTCCTCTAACACCTCCCTTGTGTGGTCAGATTCGACTAAAACATTTAGATCAGGACATTTCCTCTCTTGTCTCCAACAGCATCCTGCGATACAACTCATCTGGATTTTACATCATCCAAAACCATTCATCCCAACTTGCATCTTATTTCAATCTGCTCGAGAGCTTCCCAGTCCATCTTCTTGAATTCTGTACCTGCTTCTTCCTTTCTCAAATAAAACAGATGTGAAACTCTCATGTCCCAGTCTATCAATGTTCCCCGGTTTCACATCCTGATTACCCCATTGGTTTCGATATGGGTCCTAATTTTTTCCTAGTTATTCTGTTCAGCTTGTTTTTGTAGAACATCTTGGGTTCCCCCTAACTTTGTCTGCTGCACTTTTCCATGCCCCTGTATTCGTTAGTCTGCTGTGGGTGAATTTTCTAAGTTTCCCTGAGATCACCTCTCATTCTTTGAAACAGTACAGAACACAGGTATAATCTCATCCACACTGCATGCAGTCTGTGCAGAACGCCTTTACTTCGATATTCCAATTTCCGTTAACTGAAGGACAACTTCACTTTTACCTTTCCGTTTCCCAAAGTCGCCCCTGAACCACGTTGGTTCAATTTTATTTACTATTCACTTTCTGAACTCTTAAACATCCACCTGAATATCTAACTATATCACATCCAATAGTTCTCCATTGTCTCCCCCTACAAGAAACATCTTCAAACCATTTCAAAAAAAGTTTGTTAACAGTGATTATTAGGGTGAGATCCAAGATGGCGGCGATCCAATCGGTCTGCCCTGCTGAGCTCTGCACCAGAACCCAGACAAAGTTATGCATTAACCATCTCTTTCTTCCCTATTGTGGTAAAATCGGAGGTTTTTGATCCCCAGTATTGCTCTATGCCATTTTAAGTGAGTAACGGAAAATAACTAAGGGAAAAGGATCATGAGGATCACAACCAGCAGGGCACCGCAGCAATGGATACACCCGCGGCTGTGACGTCGGCCTCTGCGAACGCTCCAGGAGACTTATCTGTGGAGTAGAGCCTGGCCTCAGAGATCAGAGCCTGCGAGAGAAGATTGATTCAGCGATGGAGGAGACCTGACCAAGGCTGGAACTGATCTCAGCCAAGCTGCAGAAGCAGGATCAGGAGACCCAGCGTCTCGGGCCGTGCATCGTCGAGGTGGAACAGTGGATCGCGACTTTGGAAACCATGGCAGAATCCTCGGCGGGTCGTGTCGAAGCCCTGGAATGGTAGCTAAGGGCCTTAGTAGAGGAGGTCAAAGACTTCGAAAATCTGGGCCATCAGAAGAACATCAGCCTGGTCGGGCTGCCAGAATGAGAAGAAAACGGCCAGCTCATCAACTTCTTTTAATTTCTCTCACTTAGCGCTGAATGAGAAAGTGGGTTTAGCGATGGTGGGGGTGGTTACATTTTGTTTCACCCGGACTGCCTGATGTCAAAGTATGGATGGGACAAATTTAACTTTCTTGTTGTAAGACGCATGCAACTTTTGAAAACATTGTTTTGCCTGGATTTGATGAGTGGCTTCAGCTCGGAAGAGCCATGGGGGATTAATGGGTAATATGTACACCCTCTGCAGGAAGGGGGGGGGGGGGGGGTCTCTCCACTTATTTGTGTTATATGTTGGCTCATTTTAGAAATATTTGTGAGAAGTTTTGCTTTGGCTGTTATTGTAGTTATAGTTTCAAGTTTGTATGAACTGTTTACTGCATTCAATTGACGTGCTATAAATGGGGTTCTTCTCCCAGTGGGTCATGGGCTGCTTCGGATAGTTATGGCTAACCACTTGTTTAATGGTGCACGTGGAACCTTAAGGAGAGTCACTCACGCATTTAGAGAAGAAGATACTTTCAAGCCTCAGAAAGGAAGGGGTCAATGTTGCCTTGATGCAAGAAACACATCTAACTGATAAGGAGCACTTAAAGTTACAGCAGGGAAGGTTCGGTCCGGTGTTTATTTCATCCTTTAATTCGAAAAGTAGAGGAGTAGCTTCACTCATTCATACAAACCTTCCACTTCAGTTGTTTGACCAAATTAACGACAAACGTGAGTGGTTTCTGATCCTTAAAGCTTTAATACATGGAGAAGAAGATGGGACATTGTATAATATTGCCCCACCACACCCCTTCAAATGCGCTCTCCAGGTGGATGACCCTTGGGGAACATTGTACAATTAAAAGGGAGACTTTAACTGACTTATGGACCCCGAAGTGGATAGGATGTCAAGGGGTCTCACGGGTATTTCCCCACCATCAAGGCAGCTGGTGGACCTGAACAGGGAGCTGCGTTGGTGAACGTTTGAGATGTCTTCACCCTGAAGGTAGGGGCTTCACCTTTTTTCTAACACATGTAAGTGCTATACCAGGATTGACATTTTTTTGCCCCATTTGACTTTTTAAATTCGATGCTGCCCTGCAAAATTCTGATCATGCAGCAGTATACGTGGATGTTAAGGCTGATGGTGTTGGGACAGGCTCGCAGCACTGGTGCATGGGTCCTTGCCTCCTGAAAGATAGCAAATTCATTAAGTACTTTTCGCGGGAATTGAAGTTTTTATTGGGACATTAACTTGGGTACGGCCAGTAATCCATCTGTGTTCTGGAAGACTGCCAAGGCCTATACAAGGGGTTTGATTATTTCTTACTCGGTGACTCGGAAGCGGCAGAAGGGACAGCAGTAGCGTATGCTCAAGGCTTGGCTGAAGGCAGCTGAGACAGCATTCTTTGACAGACTGTCTGTAACTAAGTTGCAGCAGATTACAGTGCTCCGGGCTGCTCTGAACACTGCGCTCACCCAGACTGCAAAGAGGGAGATTTCCTTTGCGAAACAGAGGTTATTCGAGTATGGTGCTAAACTGAGAAGGTATTTGGCGCACTTGGCCAGAGGGAAGAGTGCCCCCAATCTATTACATCCATTAGAGAGGGTGCTGGTACTATCACCTGCCGTCCCAAAAGGGTTAATACAGCATTCAGAAAGTTCTACACTGGGTTGCTCCAGTCAGAGGATTGTGCGGACAGATTGGTGAAAATTGAGTCATTTTAAGACCCTGGACCTCCCACGTATAACTTCAGAGCAGGAGTCTCTTTTGTATGCCCCGTGACATCCAAGAGATACAGGATGCGGTAAAGCAGCTCCAGAGTGGCAGACCGATCGGCCAGATGGCTTGTGGAGTGAGATTTATTAGGAGTTCATAGACATGATGGCTGGACCAATGTTGAATATATTCAATTATTCTTGTGGACAGAACTGCCTCCCATCCTCTCAGAGAGAAGCAAACATGTCTCTTATTCTCAAGAGAGGGAAAGCCCCAGAGGATTGCCTATTCGTATAGGCCTATACAGTTATTAAACGTGGAATTTAAAATTTTGTCGAAAATACTAGCGTTGAGGTTGGAGAAGATCTTGTCCTTCATTGTGAAAGAGGAACAGACACGTTTTATTAGGAGTCACAGGTCCCCTGTTAATATTAGGAGAGTGCAAAATATGGTTGAGGTGTGCCAGCAAGGTCGATTCCAGGCTTGGAAGTCTCGCTGGATGCAGAGAAAGCATTTGCTTGGGTGTAGTGGCCGTACCTCTTTTATGTCTTCGAACTGTTTTGCCTTGGACGTGTCTTTGCCTGTTGGATGGCAGAATTATAAAGTGACGCAACAGCGACATGAGTTCTCACTAATGTATAAGGACTAATGGTATAATTTTAGCATCGGCAGAGCTGCCCCTTTCGCCGTTATTATTTGTATTGGTGATTGAGCCGTTGGCAGAGGCCACCCAGAGGGGCCCCACTATAACTGAACGGGTGGTCGGGTCAGGAAGGCATGACATCATCCTTACACAGATGACGTTCTTCACTCTCCAACTAACCTGATGATATCTTTGCCCCGTTTTAAAGAAGTGATTGATTTATTTGAATCTATCTCGGGGTATAACATCAATTTTATGAAATCGGAGGCCATGCCTGTTGGGTGTTATTCGAGTACCTGATCATGGGGGGTGCAATCCGATTCCCTTTCAGATGGTCACAAGAAGGTCTCCACTAGTTAGGCATTTTTATCACACCGGCCTTCTGTCAATTATATAAAGCAAACTTCGTGCAAGTGCTCAAGAAGATAAGACAGGACCTTCGGCTCTGGGAAGATATTCCATTATCCTGGTTGGGTAGAATATCTCCGGTTAAAATGAATGCACTTCCTCGTTTCTTCTATCCCATGCGAATGGTCCTTTTGATGCTCTCCAGGTCGGTTCTATGGAGGCTTTACAGTTGGTTAAGGTTGTTCATCTGGCACCACAGGTGGCCTCTTATGAAGCTCGCCAAATTACAGGTTCTGCAGGAGATTAAGGGTGTGAATTTTCTGGACTTTAAGAAATACCAACGAGGTTCCCTGCAATCGGATGTGGCTGATTGAGCTTGCAAAGACCTGCGGTCAGTTTGTCTGGACATTGAGGCATCCCAGGCAAAATGTCCCCTCATTAATCTGTTGTTCATGGACAAGACGAGGATTGTTATGAACCATTGCAGAAATCCAATTGTCCATAAAATAGTTAAAGCCTGTAAAATGATGCGACAAATTGAGGGCAATTTACAAAAATAATCTTCTCCTTTTATTCCCATTGTAGGATTGGTAGGATCCCAGCTGGGATTGATGGATTATGGCTTTCGGCTCTGGGAGTCCAGAGGAGTTTCCTGTTTGGGAGAATTATTTGACGTGGTGGTCATGGTGGTTTTAGAGCAGCTGAGTCAGAAATATGAGTTATCTTGGATGGGCCACTTTCGCTACTTTTAGATGAGGAACTTTAGACAGAAAAAAAGACTACATTAATGGTTAGTCCCCATAGGTCGGAAATGGAGGGAAGAGTGTTTCGTCCACAGGTGCTCTCTCGGTTAGCACCCTCTATCATTTATTAAGAGGTAGTGTCTCAAATGATATAGAGCGGCTGCATGGAATCTGGGCTCAGGAATTGTGGGTGGAGATCTCACCAGAGGAGTGGGAAGATATTTGGGAAAGCGTAAGGAAGATTTCAATTTGCAATAGGATGTAGGCTATGCAGTTGAAGGTACTCCGCAGGGTTTAATTGACACCCGAGCAGCCTGTCAAATTTAAGACAGGAGAGTCCCCAATGTGCCCCAAATGTTCAATAGATGTTGGTGCACTTACGTATTGCTTGTGATCATGCCACAAGCTTCATAGGTATTGGTGCACTATAGCAAGTGTTTTGGAAGGGGTTTTGGGAACCGAGGTCAAGGCAAACCTGGTGCCCCTCCTCTTGTGTTCACTGAATCCTCCCTCTTTGGACTTGCATGGGAATAAATTGTTTAGTATTCTTTCATTAAGTGCGAGGAAGAGCATTCTGATAAACTGGGTTCCAGGAAACCTCCCATGACTCTGATCCTGGTGTGGGCTAGTTATGGAGCCAATTCCCCTCGACTTCCTTATGAGTATGGGCACCCAAGAAATGAACATTGTCATAGGACGTGGCGGCCCTATTTCAACCATATACACATGGTTTTATTGGCTATATTGGTCAGGACATTTGTGTAACAGTGAGGGCTCAGAGAGGAAGAATTCTGAACAAATACGGGTATGGCAACTCATGCTACCGGTGATGGGGAGCTTTGGTAGGATTGTGCTGGGTGTTGTAACTTCATGTAATTTAAGTTAATTTGCCTTGGTTCAGCTCGGTTTAATCTATGTTTTGTTTTGATTTTGTTTTGACATCAGCCCATTGATTTTGTGCACAGGGAAGAGAATGAGTCCATTCAGCCACTCATGCTTCTTACACAGCAACCACAGTAGGTCATTTCACACCATGTGTCAATTATACAGGATTGGAGGGAATGAAGAGAATATATAGAGGTGAAAGCTTACCACATTCACGATGGAATATAAAGTAGCGAGAAAACTGCTGGAATTTAAGAAAATTATTAAAATCGATTATTCAGGAATTAAAGAAAGCACATTTACAAAGGGAAGCCACAATCGATCAGAATCAACATAATTTTACAAAAGATGAATCATAGTTTCATTATTTATTTGAGTCTTTAAGAATGTGACAAGCAAGCTGTATAATGGGGATCCTGGAGATGGAAAATCAGGACTTGCAGAAGACATTGAATAAGGTGTGCACAAAAGATTAATCTGCAGAATAAGATTACATATGGTTCGAAGTAATTTATTCGCTTGGATGTAGGCTTGGTGAAACAAAGAATTGCATTGAGTTGGAATAACTGGTTCATTTTCTGTTTCCAAAAATACCATAGGGCTCAGTCCCCAGGCCCCAACTATTAGCAATAAATACTATCACCTATTTGAGGGGATGGACATGCTATAATCAGTTCTTCAGATGACACTGACTCAGTTGAGAAATTGTAATGAATGATTAAGGATAGGTTGCAGATGAAACGAAACAATGAAAAGTATGCGGCCGTTTTGGTCAGTGTAACAGAAAGGCAACTTACTATCCAAACAGAGGGAAACTACGTAGTGCTTAGGTACAGAGGGATCTGGTATCCTCATCCATATCGCAAAAGACACAGATGCAGGTGTAGCAGATAATGAGAAAGGCAACTGCAAATTTGGTATATATTTCTGAAAGAATAGATTATAAAGCGAGGGAGGTACTGCTGCAATAATGCCAGGCATTTGTGAGATCGCAATTGAGTTCAGTGTACAGTTTTTGTGTCCTGACTGCAGGAGGGATGTAATTACCATGGAGGCAGTTCAGAAGAGGTTTACTAGACTGATTCCAGAGATAAGGAGTTTGTCCTCTGAATACAGATTGAGCAGTTCAGGCCTAGACTCCCTGGAGTTTAGAGAAATGGGAGGTGATGTCACTGAGGTCTGGACAATGCTAAAGGTGATTGATAATGTCGACATGCATTGGGTACTTCCTCATGTGGGGCAACCTACAACAAGAGATCACAGTTTTAGGATAAGTGGAGAGGAATTCAAGCAGAGATGAGAGAACTTCTATCAAAGCATTTTAAATCAGTGTAATTCACTGTTCCAGAGTGCAGTGGATGCTGGGATATTGAGTAACTGAGGGGATATGGAGAGTGGGCTGGAAATTGGGACTGAGACCGAGATGACATCAGCCATGATCATATTCATTGGTGGAGCAGGCTGACATCAGCCGTGATTGTATTCAATGGTGGAGCAGGCTGGAGGAGCTGGATTGCTGACTGAGGTTCCTCATCTTTCTTCAGTCCTTCGAACGTGTTACACAGGAATGGCGGAGGACTGGTTATCGGACAGAAAGCAGGCACTCCTGATAAATCAGATTTAATCAGTTTAAAACAATGTAACCAGTAGGGTCACACAGTGACCAGTGCAGGGTCTTCAGCTATTTACCATCTATATCAATAATCTAGAGGAGTGGACCAAATGTACTGTAACTAAGTTTGCCAATGGAAATAATATAAGCAGGAAATTAAATAATCAATGGAAGTTGTAGAGTCTGTAAATGGATATGGACAAGTTAATCAATGGATAAAAGTTTGGCAGGTGGGATTTAACATCATATATATTCTGTCATTTTCTTCAAGGAAGAACGGCCGGCAGTATGTTACTGAAATACAGAGGGATTACAGGACTTAGTGATACCGTGTGTACTGAAGGGTTTACTCTGAGCCGTGCAGACATGGATGTGTTGCTCCGTCACCCTGATCGTTTGCTGCCTGATGTTCCCAGCGGGCCTATTGCTCTCATCCACCATATATATCCTCCGTCACTGAATGATGACACTGATGTTGAGATCGGAGAGATGATGGAGCTGTCACCCACTCCTGCCTGGAAAGGTCTGAAACATAGAAGCTGAATGAAACTCTGACCCAAAAACCACTGGTAGCACGGTCCTCCCCCTGATGAGAAGCTGCAGGTCGTGTTAAAGAAGGTGACACCGCTCTATGACCAGCTCCTTGTTCCGTCAGGGTTCCCTCACACTCTGCTCCTGGGTTAATTGGAGCTTGGGAAGGTGTTCCTGGAAAACCGGGGGTGGATCCAGCAGATCCCTTTCCCCAGACACACTCTCACTCCGTGGTTTCAGAGCTTCCCCTCTTTGCAACCTCTGCTCTATTTATTGTTCATGTTACAGACCCAGATGCTGTTACTATCGTCCCCATCCTCCATCCAGAGTTGGGTCACCAAATGCTCAGGTCTCTCTGAATGTCTGAGGCAGCTGACAGCACAACTTCCAGCAAACCATTCCAAGCACCTCCACTAACTTTCCAATAACAGGAGTCAGTCCGGAGCCCCTCAGTTACAAATTTGCTGCCTGGTACTTAACAATAATACTCGAGGGGCTTCCTCGTGTAACCGACCACATGATCAGCTGAGAGGGACAAATACAGATGTTCAGTGAACAGGCACAGACCAAGTTTCAAAGACGTTTCTCAAAGGTGCTGCAACCCCCTGTCCACCATGGAGCACTACATGGGATACACCGGGAAGTGAACAACAGCCCAACACACACTCCACTGTTCATGGAGCACCACATGGGACACACCAGGAAGTGAACAGCCTGAGACGCACCTTTTCATTGTTTCTGAGCTTCACAGTGCCAGCTCTTGATACATTAAGGATCCAAATGGGACCCACAGCCGTGATGTATAGAAGAGCATGAGTCATGCACTTTGCACATTGTTTCTGAACATCATAATTATGTCCCCGGGGATTCAGGGATATTAGCACCAACGGTCAGGTTAAGGTGCAGAAAGACAGATACTCGGGTTATATTTGGATGATTACTTGATCAACAAGTTGAATAAACATGGCTCTTCTCAGAGAAATGGGGTTTGCCGGCAGAGTCAGACCTGGTGAGTCAAATAACAAGAGTAAGATCATAAAATAAATATGCTGACAGATCAGCTCAAATGGTCAGTTATGCCCGATACCAACTCCACCTCACAGAATCAGACATCATAATCCAGATGAGGTATCTATTCAGCGTGAAGCACTGTGCAGACAAGGCTGGTGTACCGCTCAATACAACCCAGCAATCTGTAGACTGTGCAGACCACATCAGCCCACGGGGAGCTGTGCAGTGAATAACTCTGTAAACCTGGAGCAGTTACCCTTCCAGCATGTAGAGCTGTGTCCACTATCCCAGTGCATTGCTCAGTAACACTGTGTTTGATCACTGCCCACTGTCGCGAAACTTGCAGCTCATGCTGGAAGTGACAGGATGTGCATCTCCCATCCATTTACAGTTCCATATCTTCATTGTTCCAGGCGCTTTAGAACATCTAATCAAGAGGAAGGATGAAGCTTACATAAGGTTGAGGAGGCAAGGGTTAAGCAGTGCTCTAGAAGGTTGCAAGGTAACCAGGATGGAACTGAAGAATGAACTCGGGAGAGATAAAAGTGTGCATGATAAAGGCTTGGCGGGTAGAATTAAGGTAAAACCTAAGACGTTCTCCACTTATGTCAGGAACAAGAGGATGGCCAGAGTGAGGGTAGGGCTGATCAGTGATAGTGGAGAGAACTTGCGCCAGGAGTCGGAGGAGTTAGGGATGGTTCTTAATGAATGTTTGCTTCAGTATTCACTAATGAGAGGGACCTTGACGTTTCTGAGGACAGCATGAAACAGGCGGATATGCTAGAACAGGAAGATGTGTTGAAAAATTTGAGAAACACACGGATAGATAAATTTATTTGGCCAAACAGGATATGACCTATGCTACTATAGGAAGCGAGAAGAGATTGCTGTGCATTTTGCGATGATCTTTGCATCGGCACTGTACACTGGAGTCGTGCCAGATGACAGGAGGCGGGCAAAAGTTATTCCCTGGTTAAATAAAGGGAATAGGGATAATCCTGGGAATTATTGGCTAACCAGTCTTACACCAGTGACGGGCAAAGTATTGGAGAGGATTTGAGAGACAGGATTTATGAATATTTGGAAAAGTTTGGTAGAAAACTTGTAGCTCGGGTGCTCGTTGTTGTGGTTCTGTTCGCCGAGCTGGAATTTGTCTTGCAAAGTTTTCGTCCCCTGTCTAGGTGACATCCTCAGTGCTTGGGAGCCTCCTGTGAAGCGCTTCTGTGCTGTTTTCTCCGGTATTTATAGTGGCTATAGAACCACAACAATATTTGGAAAATTATAAATGATTAGAGACAGTCAGCATGGCTTTGTGAGGAGCAGGTCATAGATCTTATAGAATTCCTTAAAGATGTGACAAAACACGTTGATGAATTAGAGCAGTGGATGTGGTATATACGGATTACAACAAGGCGTTTGATAAGGTTATCCACGATAAGCTCATTCACAAGATAAGGAGACGTGGCTTACAGGGAGATCTGGTTGTCTGGATGCAGAATTTGCTGGCCCACAGTAGACAGAGGTGGTAGTAGAGGAACAGATGCAGCCTGGAGCTTGGTGACGAGCTTGGTGATCTATTATGGGACCTCTGCTCTTTGTGATTTTTTTCATAAGAGAGTTGGATGACGAATTGGAAGGGTGGGTTCATAGATTCGCCGATGTCACGAACTTTGGTGGAGTTCGTGGTTAGTATGGACGGCTGTTGTAGGTTACTACAGGTCATTGACAGAACTGAGCTGATGCGTGACAGTTCAAGATAAATCTAGAACAGCGGGATCTTGGGGTCCATGTCTATAGATCCTCAAAGTTGCCATCCAGGTTGGTGCTGTTGTTTAGAATGCGTATGATGTGTTGGCTTTCACAGCCGGGGAGCTCAGTTTCAGAGCTGTGAAGTTATACTGCAGATCTATAATCCCACTGTTTAACCCACTGTGATGAAGTTGAAAGCTGTTCTGCATTGAGAACTTGCAAATTCTTGTCATATGACTAGCTAATATTTTCACAGTGTACTGGACAATTAAAACTATATAACATCTGGCTGTGAAACAGATATGTTGGGCTTTGGTTGCTCTTTTGGCAACTATTCGAATTTGACCAATCAAATTGAAATTATATCCCACTATACTCAACCCAATCGATTTTAAATTTATTGTTTTGCCAGCATCAAACCAAGGAGATGAGCTGATGTTGAGGGAATAAAGAGGCACGCATTTTAAAAGTTAGACAGAGAGTAAACTACCATCGTGAGAGTCTGCCATGAACAACATTCTCTGTGGAAGATAATTTTTTTTTGGATGAAAAGCCCATGCATTAAAAGACAAAACATGACTCAGGGAGATATTCGGTGGAAAGAAGGAGGGCATTGGAGATTACAGCCATTGTCTGGATTATGTAATTTTAATGCAATTTTTCTTTAATTGGAAGTGTATATTGTTAAAGGTGGAGGAAGATAACAAACAGTTCAGAGAAAGGGAAGCTTAGAGTTGGGAATAATTGTTGTTGTTCAATGTTCACTTTTAGTTTAAGGAATAAATTGATATTATTTTCTATTAAGTATTGGAATTTGCAAGCTTTCTGTCACTCGACTTTAACAGATTATGAGCAAGGTGAGCTTTTCTGAGTGTTTGGTTTAATTAGCAGAAAGGTTCATCGCCGTGTCATAACACCACACTTGTAATACCATGTTCTGGTCACCTCATTAAAGGAAAGAGGTGGAAGCTATAGAGAACATGGAGAGATTTACCTATGGAACTTCAGAAAGCCACACAGAGTGAGTGAAATATTGAGAAAGTCACCACCTGAAAAATAAATACTGGCAGCTTCCCAATGTTTATATAAACGTCAGTGTGTCAGTGGGTGTAGTGATGACTGGGTATCTGTGTGTGCATGTGCATCTGTGTATCGGTATTTGTCTCTGTGTGTCTGTATTAGTATCTGTGCTACTGCATCAATCTCCGTGTGTGTCTGTGTATCTACATTCATCTCTGTGTATCTCTTTGTGCCTGTATTTGAGTCTGTGTGCATCTGTATGTCTGTATTCGTCTCTGTGTGTATCTGACTGTATTCACATCTGTGTGTATCTGCGCGTCTATATTCCTCTCTGTGTGTGTCTGTGTGTCTCTATTCGTCTCTGTGTGTATCTGCGCATCTCTGCGTGTATCAGCGTGTCTATTTTTGTCTCTGTGTATAACGGTGTATCTCTGTTCAACTCTGTGTGTATACGTGTATCTGTATTCGTCTCTGTGGGTATCTGTGTGACTTTATGCGTCTCTGTGTGCAACTGCGTGTCTATATTTGTCTTTCTCTGTATCTGCGTGTCTGTATTCATCTCTGTGTGCATCTGCGTGTCTGTATTCATCTCTGTGTATGTGTGTGTCATTAAATTCGTCTCTGTGTGTATCTGCGTGTCTCTATGTGTATCTGTGCGTCTGTGTTCGTCTCTGTATCTGTGTGTCTCTGTTCATCTCTGTGTGTATCCGTGTGTCTGTATTTGTCTCTGTGTGACTCTATTCATCTCTGTGTGTATCGGCGTGTCTCTGTGTGTATCTGCGTGTTTGTGTTTGTCTCTGTGTGTATCTGCGTGTCTGTATTCATCTCTGTGTATATCTGTGCGTTTCTATTCATTTCTCTGTGTATCTGCGTGTCATTATTCATTCTGCGAGCATCTGTGTGTATATATCCGTCTCTCTGCATATCTGCTTGTCTCTGTAACAGCGTGCCTGCATTCATCTCTGTATCAGCGTGTTTGTATTCGTCTTTATGTCTAACTGCATGCCTGTACTCATATCTGTACGTGCATGTCTGTGTTCGTCTCTATGTCTATCTGCATGCCTGCATTTATCTCTGTGAGTATCTGTGTGTCTGCATTCGTCTCTGTGTGTATCTGTGCGTCTGTGTTTGTCTCTGTGTGTCTGTGTTCATCTCTGTGTGAATCATTGTGTCGGTATTCATCTCTGTGGGCATCTGTATGAGTATATTCATCTCTGTATCTGCGTGTCTGTATTCGTCTCTATGTGTATCTGCGTGCCTGTATTTATCTCTGTTGTGTATCTGCCTGTCTGCATTTGTCTCTGCGTGCCTGTATTTGTTTCTGTGTCGCTGCACATCTGCATTTGTCTCTGTGTGCGCCTGTTCATCTGCATTCATCTCTGTGTGTATCTGCATGTCTGTATTCGCCTTTGTGTGTATCTGCGTTTCTGTATACATCTCTGTGCATACCAGCGTATCTGTGTTCGTCTCTGTGTATATCTGTGTGTCTGCGTTCATCTTTCTGTGCATCTGCGTGTCTGTATTTGTCTTTTTGTGTAATTTCGTGTCTGTTTTCATCTCTGCGTTTTGTCTGCGTGCCTGTATTCGTCTCTGTGTGCATCTGCGTGTCCATGTGCACAGAGGATCTGTCAGCCTCTCTGGTGTTTAAAGTGATGCAATTTCTCCCTCTGCTGGCCTTCCCACTCCTCTGCATTGACAGCCCCGCATGGTGACAAACATTAGGGATTCAGTCTGGGAGGGAGGGGGAGAAAGGCAGCTCATAGCGACATCAAAACTGATAGAACCATCTGCACACGCACACACGTACACACACAGTTTGGTATATGGAGGATTGTAATTCTACTGAAGACCCTCAGAGTGGAGAATGTTCGTGTAAAGTAATATCTATGCTCGCTCTGCAATGTGGAAGTTATTTGTCTTTAAAGATTATTTTTGACACAGAGTGCACAAATTAAAGAGTATTTCCACCGCAAATGCATCCAAGCAATGTCGATGGAATGATTTGTATGTTTAATGCAATGAAGTTATTGCACGTTCATTTACTTGAAATCTTTTATAATACACTCCTACAAATTATAAATGAGAAAAGATTGAAAAGTCCTGAAACTGACACAGTCATGGTGGTAATATCTCAGGAACGCTATCGCTAGGTATCAGACGAAACGGCTCTGTGCTTCGAAAGACATTATTTGAAAAACCAAACAGCCATGCAATGTGAGAGATTGATAGTATTTGATGTCCTCTGAGAGAGAGAGAGAAAACATCTGACACTTGTGCAGTGGCATGGGGAGGCCAGCAGAGGGTTACATCGTATGACTCTACACTTAACATTGACAGACAGTAGAGATGGGGGACTCTGTAAAGCACTGGTTAGATCACATATGAATTATTGTGTTGAGTTCAGTCGCCCCGTTTATGGGAAGAAATTGGAAGCTTTCGAGAGGGTGCAGACAGGATTTACCAGGATGTTGCCTGTGCTGGAGGGCATGTCTTTTGAAGAATTTCTGAGTGAGCTAGGCATTTCTCATTGGAATGAAGAAGCATGAGAGCTTACTTAATAGAGGTGTGCAAGATGCTGAGGCATAGACAGAGTGGACAACCAGAGACTTTTTTTCCCAGGGTCGAAATGGCTATCACGCAGGGAGCATAATTTTAAAGTGATTGGAAGGAGGCCTCGAGGAGATGTCAGATGAAGGTTGTTTACACAGGTAGTTATTGGTGCGTGGAATGCACTGCCAGCGATGGTAGTAGAACCAGATACATTAGGGATATTCAAGCAACTCTTGGATGAACAAATAAATCATAACCAAAGGAAGGGTATGAAGTTGACTTTAATCTTAGACTAGGATAAAGAGGTTCGCACAACATTGAAGGCTGAAGGGCTGTACTGTGCTGTACCGTACAACGTCCTAATTTCCTACACTCTTGTGAGCTTATGGTATCTGGAATTAATTTAACTTCGATTGAGGCTAAATGTGTTAAGTATTTGATTGTCAAGTGTCATAGGAATTGAAGACAGGTTTGAGAGCTTGAATGGTCTATACCTGTTTTTAATTGTCGAATCCTTGTTTCAAAAGATTGCTGGTTGGCTTGAGGGGGAGACGTTTAAAGAATAAGGGCATTCTCATTTCAGACTGAGACAGGGATCCTCCTTTCTCTTTAGGGCTGTGTGATCTGTAGTGTTCCCAAGACCAAGGAGCAGTGAAGACTGGGTTACTGCAAGCATTCAAGGTTGAGTTCCATAGATCAGTGATAAACAAAAGAAACCATGTTTATTGGGAACAGACAGGAAAGGGATGTTTAGTTACAATCACATGCAACCCTGCTGCTCTTAACCCATGTCTTGTTCTCTCATCAAACCCTCGTTGCTTTTACAGAGGGAGAGGAAGTTCCCATTCAGCCCGTCAGCAATGAGGCACGCGGAGACCTTTCTGCCCTTCTATGGATTTACAAATGAAGATGATAAAGTCATTCAGCCATTTGAGCACATTATACAGCACAGGGGTAGGCTATCCAACCTTTCTCGGATGCGACACTGGAGAAGGGAACCCTGGGTAACTCTCAGGATATAGACAGTAGGGATTGATGTTTATTTTCAGTTTGGTAAATTTTAACTTGTTGGAGTGCCTTAGAGATCAGTGCAAGATCAACAACTATATCGAACCTGTCAATGATTTGGATGTGGGGACTGATTGAATTGGAGCTCAATTAGCTCAGCCACCAAGATAGTCAATCAATAAGGTGTCAAATGGAGGTAGAGAGTCTGTAATGGGATAGAGACAGGGGACGTTAATGTATAAAACTACAACAGAAACAGTCTAACCTGGGCTAATGAAATTTATGTTGTGACAAAAGGTTAAAACAACAGTAAACTACTTAAAAAGGAGAGAGATCACTAAACTCAGTGGTGCAACGGGATTTGTGCATCCTAGTACATACATCACACAAGGTTAGTATGCCAATGCAGTCAGTGATTGGGAAAGTATATGGAATGATTCTACTCAATGCAAAGGCTATCAGAACACTTTACTGCATCTGTACATGAGTTTTCTGTGGCCACATTTGATGTATTGTGTGCAGTGATGATTCCCTAAACTGACAAGTAAATATACCCAATTGATTTAGAAGCTCTGTTAGATGTTTCACTGTACTTGTTCCTGGAAGGAAGGCCTTATTCCGTCATACAGCAAAGAAACAGATCTTTCGGTTCACCTTGTCCATGACAACCAGATGTCCTCTATTAATCTTGCCCCATTTGCCAGCATTTGGCCCAGATCCCTCTAAAACCTTCCTATTCAAGTACCCATCCAAATGGTTTTTAAATGCTGTAATTTTCCCAGCTTCCAACATTTCATTTGACAGTTAAATCCATACACTCCGAGAAAAGGTGACCACCTTTATCTCAGTTAAAGCTTTCCCCCTCACCTTCAAACTGTGTGCTCTAGTTTTGACCTTCCCAAACCTCAGAAAATGTCCTTGGTTAGTCACCATTTCCATGCCCCTCCTGATTTTATAAACCTCTACCAGAGCACTTCAGGGTAAAGAATGAGAGATTTTCATATTGTACCACATAAGATCTTGGGGAGAGTGTTTCAGGTGCGTGGCTGATGGACATTTCCTCTGGTATGGGAAACTAGAAGTAAGGATTCAAATTTAAGAGAAAAATGCATTCATTTTAATACAGATAGTGCAAAGCCATGAATTTATTGGACACAATTATGAGGACATATACAAATGCATCTTCAAATGACAGCTTATAAATTGTTCCTACATGGAGCAGGGAACAGGGACGGATTCGTACAGTCCCGAGGATGTTCAAGGAGGCTTCACATGGTCCATTTAGGTGGTCAGATAACATTATTGTATATTTCAGCTAAATGTTGGAGAAGATGCAACCTGCTAGAAAAGTCACGGTTATTTGCTTCCTCTCTTACCTTGTTCCTTCTCACATCAACATATAAGAGGTGAAAACTCATAAGTAATCTTTAGCACTCATGAAGTTTTCCAGTAAAGGATTCTTTGGAATCTCCACACTGCCTGAAGCAAAGGGAATTCAGCCAAATCCAACCGTTCAAGGAAGGAATTCGATTGCCAGCAGCTTGTGTGAGCAGAATGACCTCGAGGCAGAATACAATTTAATATTTCCTTTTGTCTTGAACTTAAATTTTGCTATGAAAAGCTCTTTCAACCTGATATTCTGCAGAGGTTTTTTCTGTTTGTCTTCATGCATGTGTATGTGTGTGTCTATGTGCACCTGTGTGTGACACTGTGAGCGTCTTTTTGTATGTGTCTGCGTATGTGCATATTTCTGTGTATACACACTGTGTCTCAGTATAAATTGAAAGATAAATATTAATGCACATACTTGTCCACACTGCTTGCCATGTATCTTTCCATGATAGCTAGAGTAAGTTTGCTTTGGTAAATTACTTTTCCAAATTAAAGATATCTACCTGCCTTGTGCTTAGCAAAGAACCTGACCTAGTCTGAGAACTGCATCATTGACTATATGACCAACCTAGTTACATTTAAAATGTGTCATGACCAATGGAGGAGCTGGAGTAGAAAATGAAACAGAGACCTCGCCAAAACCAGTCTGAACAGGGATGAGGAGAAATTCACAAAGGGCTGTTTGAGTGGGAATGCTCTTCCCCGGAAGTTTGTGGTGCCTATGTGTTTGCATCTATTCAAAGCCATGCTACTTAGTCATTACATGGTAAATGGCAATGAACTACAGACGGAAAGTGAGGCTGAGACCACAACCTGATCAGCCCCAATCTTAGTGCCTGGTGGAGAAGGCTTTAAGTGTCTAATTACCAACCCTTCTCCTCAGTCCCTTGTTCCTATGATCCACTGAAACTCTCAAACCTGATGGACAGGAACAGTTGGAGGCCATTTACCCCAGTAATCTGGTGAACAGAAACAGCAGAGACCATTCAGCGGATGAAGACTGTCACACACAGTTTGACACTGCGTTGGGAAATATCCTTAGGAAAAGAAACGTTCAGTGACGGTGTGAAACATCTCATTCCTCTGTCTTTCCAGAACTGTCTTCATTTCTTGGTCATGTTGCCGATTCAGATTCACTGTAAATACAGCGCCCATATATCACCAAGAGATTGCACACCAAATCCTCTGGTCTCCCTGACTGCAACATCTAATAACAGAATTTTCAGGAAAATAACATCCCAATAACAGAATGAGAGAACATCAGATACGCGAATATATCATTCAGCCCTTCTGGCCTGTCTTTCCCTTCATCATGAACATAGCTGATCTGCAAAAGCCATAACTCCTCTCTAATGCTCAATCCCTGCAGTCCTCAACATTCTGATGCCTCATATTCCAGTGTGCTGCCTTCCAAATATCTTAGTGATATACCTCCCCAACCTGTCTGGAATACAGAAGTCCCGATAGTCACCACCCTCTGTGAGAAGGAAACACTCCTCACAATCACACCGTGACCTATTCACACGAATAAAAGATATGAACACGTGGTAAGAGCGACAGGCCCTGATATCAAGGCAGGACTAAACTGTGGATGGTATCAAGGGACCCTGAACAGAATTGAATCTAATGGGAATGAATTGTAAATTCCCCAACTGGTTAGAGGCATTCAGAGGACAATGGAAGATGTTTGTGGTGTGTGTGGATCAATTATTTCAGTCACAGGACATCTCTGCCTGCATCCTCAAGGTAGTTTTCTTCAGCTGTTTCAATGTCTTTCCCACATCTTACAGTTAGAAGTGGAGGCATTCTCTGAAGATCACGCAATATTAAGAATAATTTGTTTACCTCTCCACTGCTGTTGCAGTCCGTGTCCATGTGCAGCAAGACCTTGATAGCATCCAAACTGTGTTGTTAAAGTGATGGTAACACTCCTGTAACAGTCTTACTAGAAATGTCTCTTTCTAGTGTTCCACAGTTAAATAACAAGAGCTCATTCAGCCTCTCAAGCTGGTTTCAACAGAATATATTCAATGCATTGAAACTATTAAATGCGAACAGAGATAGCCCATTCAGTCCCTCCTGCCTATTACACGAGGAGGGAAGGAGTGCCATCAGCACATCCGCGGTGTTAAACAGGAAACAGGAGTTGCCAATCAGGCCTTTGAGGTAAAAATAATGACTGCAGTTGCTGGAAACCAGATTCTGGATTAGTAGTGCTGGAAGAGCACAACAGTTCAGGCAGCATCCCAGGAGCTTCGAAATCGACGTTTTGGGAAAAAAAGCCCTTCATCAGGAATAAAGGCAGTGAACCTGAAGCGTGGAGAGAAAAGCTAGAAGAGGGTGGGATGGGGAGAAAGTAGCATACAGTACAATAGGTGAGTGGGGGAAGAGATGAAGGTGATAGGTCAAGGAGGAGAGGGTGGAGTGGATAGGTGGAAAAGGAGATCAGCAGGTAGGACAAGTCCGGACAAGTCCTGGGGACAGTGCTGAGTTGGAAGTTTGGAATTAGGGTGGGGTGGGGGAAGGGGAAATGAAGAAACTGTTGAAGTCCACATTGATGCCCTGGGGTTGAAGTGTTCCAAGGCGGAAGATGAGGCGTTCTTCCTCCAGGTGTCTGGTGGTGAGGGAGCGGCGGTATCCTCGTGCTAGCCATTACCATCCAAGAAAAAAAGAATCTCGCTATCCAGCCTCTTTAATCTCTGATTATATTATATGTCTGAATTAAGTCACCTCTCAAAATCTTTCAAATGAAAACAGCCTCAAGTCCATCAAACTTTCCTCGTAAGACCTTACCTCCATACCAGGTAACAACCTAGTAAAGCTCCTCTGAACCCTTTCCAAAGATTCCACCTCCTTCCATGAATGAGGTGACCAGAAATGCATTCAATAGTCCAAGTGCGGCTGCACCAGGGTTTTGTACAGCTGCAACATGACACAACGTTTCCGAAACTCAATCCCTCTACTAATAAAAGCAAACGCAACATATGCCTTCTGAACAACCCTACCAAACTGGGTAGCAACTTTCAGGGATCTATGTACATGGGCACAGAGGAATCTCTACTCATCTACAGTACCAAGAGTCTTACCAAGAGACCAATCCACTACATTCCTGTTGCTCCATCCAAAATGAATCACCTGACATTGTTCCGCATTGTATTCCATTTGCAACCTCACAACCCAGCCTCCAAATTATCTCTGTCCTACTGTACCCCACAACCTCGTTTGGCACTATCCATAACTCTAGCGACCTTAGATACATCTGCAAATATACAAACCCATCTTTCTACGCCATCATCCAGATTGTTTATAAATATGACAAACAACAGTGGGCCCAAAAACAGATCCTTGCAGTATACCACTAGTAACTGAACTCCAGGATGATCATTTCCCATCAGCTACCACACTCTGTCTTATTTCAACTAGAGAATTCCTGATCCAAACCGCTAAATTACCCTGAAGCCCATGCCGCCTTTTCTTTTGCAATAAGCCTATCGTGGGGAAACTTACCAAACGTTTTCCTGAATGTCATATACACTATGTCAATCATTTTAGCCGCATCCACCTATTTGGTCACCTGCTCAAAAAAATCAGTAAGGTTTGTGAGGTACGACTAACCCTTCACCAAACCGTGTTGACTATACCTAATCAAATTATTCCTTTCTAGATGAGTATAAACACTATCTTTTTAACAATTTCAACACTATACCCACAACCAAAGTAATGCTCACTTGTCTATAATTAGACTCTACTCCCCTTCTTGAATAAGGGAACAACACTTGCTATCCTCTAGCCTCCTGCACCATTCCTGTAGACAATGACAACATAAATATCAAAGCCAAAGGTTCTGCAATCTCCTCCCTGGCTTCCCATAGAATCCTAGGATAATTCCCATCCGGGGAGTTATCTATTTTTACACTTTTTAGAATTGCTAAAAACTCTTCTTTTTGAACTTTTATCCTATCTAATCTACTGACCTGTATCTCAGGATTAACGTCGACAGCAACTATTTTCTTGTGTGAATACTGATGAAAAAATTCACGTAGCACTTTCCCTATCTCCTCTGACTCCAAGCACAAATTTCCACTATTACACTTGATAGGCTCTAATCTTACTCTGGTCATTTTTTTTTATTCCTGATATAGTTATCGAAAGCCTTCGGGTTTTCCTTGACCAAATCTACCAACGACATCTCATGTCCCCTCCTGGCTCTTCGATGCACAGGATATTCAGAATTAAAAACCCCGACATGGATAACACAATGTGCAGGGCCATGGAAAGAACATCAGTAGAAATATAGCTCATTATGTGCTGATGCAGATATTTTTGCCCCAGTAACCACCCGCCTTTGTTATAATAATGATATATAATTTTAAAGTGTTAAAATAAAACATTCGGCCCATCGAGCTGACACTTAACCTCGGAAGAGCATTGCATGCAGATCCCCCTCCTACACAATTCCTCTATCTCCCATAGTTAAAGCAAATAGTTGCACATGAACAATTTTTCATGGTCAATTAGGAGGTATCAGAAACACCTGGACGAAACACTTGCAAACACGGGAAGAATATGAAAGCTGATTACTGACGGTTGCCCAAGGGTGGAATTGAGCGCAGGTTCCCAGGTGCTTCGAGACAGCAGTGCGAGCCACCGTGCCACCCACCCAAATATGCCACTGTGCTAGCATATACGTGGGAACTTGGAAATCTCAAATACGAAAGGAAAATGTTGGTGAAACACAGCTGATGAGTCAGTATCTTGAGAGTATAAGAGAGTTAACATATTGAGACGAACATGATTCTGCTCTGAAAAAGTCATATCGGTCTCAGAACGTTAATTCTCTTTCTGCTCAGATGCTGCTGGACTTGTTGAAGTTTTCCAGCACTTCCAGCTTCCTTTTGCTTTTGCAGTGTGGATACTTTTCTGATATGAAAGGGAACAGTGAATCTGCCATTTCAGTTAACTCTTGCATTTGGTTATAGTCATTGAATGAAAAAATAAAAACTTTTTATTTAACAGAGTCCTAAATATTCATAACATTTTCCGTGTCATAAATCACCATGAAAATATTCAATTCAGTGGCCACGAATCACATGATCAATCCTCAAAAGGAAACCAGTTGAATTAAGGACCCCAATCATTGCCTCAATATCACTAGGGTCATAGTCATTCAGCAAGGTCTTACATTTCTGAAACTTTAGATGAAACTGTGGAAGCATAAGATAGATTGGTACAGGACATAGTCATCCACGGATTTCGGAAGGAACTAGCATGGGCAGATTTTACGTGTCAAACACAATCACTCTGGAAAATGCGACATAGAGCAGCCTACTTGAATCTCTTCTGTCCAAGTGATGCACATACGCACAGAGCTGCACATTCCAAGATGTTTTAAAACTGGTAGTTTAGGAACAGCAAATTAGTTCCTAGTCAGGATGGCATGTAACTTAGAAGATAACTTGTAGAGATTGTTTTCCCATTGTTCCCATTACCAATGCAGAATGTTCTCTAATTCCCATTAATCACAGTTTTGCTCAGGATCCTTGATTCCACGCTCAGTCAAGTCTTGCTTCGATTGAAAGGGAAGTCTCTCTGATCTCACCTCAAATTATATTGGAAGATCAGTTGAAAGAACAAGGAGCAAAAGGCAAGAATACTGTTTGTTTGAACAATATCCTCACAATATACAAAAGATAATTGATGCATGGAGTTCCAATTCAGTCCCAAGATGCTTGTCCTGTTGGTGATGAGGCTGTTTGATTAAGTGTTGTGATAAAGGGACCGGAAGAAACTCCACTCTAGCAACAGTTAACAAAGCCATCCTGTTCACGGCGTATCAGACTGTGGCAAACATTCTGTTTTCTGTTGCTGTTGCACAGTGATCATTTCAAACGCACCATTCACTGATGACATGTAGTAGCACAGAAGTCAGCAATTTCCAGCATTTAGTGTGAGAGCAAAAAGCAAAAGGGAGAGTCAGGGAAGGTGGGAGTGATAGGGAAATGGTGTGATATACAGTGCGAGAAGTGTGAAGGGAGATGGTCAGTGGAAGGGTGTGTCACAGCAGAAGGGGCAATGCAAGGGAAGTAGGTGGGTAAGGAAAGAATAGGAAGAAGAAGAGGTGGTGTATCAGAAGGTCCATCTGTGGCAGGGAAAACCATGCAGTTGGAAAACTGAGGTTGATGGCCAATTAAACATCACTGTTAAGGAAAATTGGGATCTGGTTTCCTTTGAATATGAGGAAAATGTTTCTCATACTTCTTATATTAACAGTATTCTTGTTCATATTGTACATCCACGCTATATTTCTGTACCTCCATCAAGTGCAGTCATTTTCCTTTCTCTCCAATTCATTATCTCAACATCATGTCACGTTATGTCACTAAACAATATCCAGAAAGGTAGGTGTTTGGTTTTTTCTATGAATTTGCTTCCAATTCAATGTAGAAATGAGAATGTGTTTTGATCTTCTACTGCATGCTTATAATGCCGAATTTAATTGAATCTTTATCCTCATCACCTTAGTTCTTTCAAACAAACTCCATGAATGAGCCTGCGTCCATCCTGAAGATTATAAAACGTTCCCTGTACTCTGATGGGATTGCAGCGAATGTTATTAAGAATGAGCTGCAGGCCCATATAAAATGCAAATGTTGCAGTGCACAGTGCCAAAAGCGACTACAAGGTTAATGATGTACAAGCTTTATGAATGATACATGCAGAGGGCCGGAGTATAAAAGCAGAACTCGGTTCCATGTCCAAAATACTCTTTGTGGCTCCATTTCCTGCATCATGCTACAAATTCACCAAAAGAAGGACAACTATAGACTGGAATTATCAATACTTCCTCTGCAACAACAACTTTAGAACAGGTAGAAAATCGAGCTGTGCTTCTGATATTCATACACGTTGATGATAAGAATGTGGGAAATGGGGGTGGGGGTTAGAGCATGATAAACAATGTTGTGGATGACACAATGATTATTCCGGTGGTTCAGAGTGAGGACGAAAGTGTTAGGTTACAGGAGGGTACAATCGGATTGTTCCAACGGCCAGATCAATGACCGAAACACTTAACACTGCTTTAGATGAGATGCTGCACATTGAAAGAATAACAACAGAAGAGAGTACTCAAACCATGAAGCTAGGCTAGATTTGCTTTTGCTTCACTTTGGAGCAGAGAAGGTTATGGTAAGAACCTGACAAAGGCGTATAACAGCATGAGAGGTATAGACACAGTGAACAGACAGCAGCTGTTCCTCTTAGTCAAACGGTTAAATACAAGGGGATACACGTTTAAAGTGAAAGACAAGAGATTGAGTGAGGATTTGTGAAATCTGCTTTGAATCCAGCGGGTGATATGCTTCTGGAATGCATTGCCTGTGAGGGTGGTTGAGGAAGGAAATATTACAAACTTGGCAAAACACTTGTATCAGCACTTGATGGTGCCAGATTTGATAGGCATCTGCTTTATTTTACGATTCCATGATATATTGTGAAGCACCACCTAATGGTAATTGTTGGTTTGTTCCATTGAACTGTGCTCAGTAAGTGGGGAGATTACAAATCAGCATCATCCCATGGAGCATCAGGTTTTACTACACCGAGGACAGCCCGTCCATCCCTGAAAATATCCAAGTTAATTCACATGCTCAGTGTAAGTTTTGTTCAATAAGCCCACCGACATTATTCCAGCTGTTTGACAACATTAGTTTAAGGACACCAATAACATACAAACAAACTTTCCTTCATCGTTATATAGACTTCGAGTTGCAAAGTTGTTATTTCTCTGCAGAATACTAAATTCCTTGCCATATATTTGCTTTGACAAAGAGTCAGTTTTCCTGCGTTTTTCTGCGAGCTGTTCATCACAGTACAGCGGTTTGTTTAAAACTACATCCACCACCAGTAATACTTACTCCCAGCTAAACTGGCACATGAGATGCACAGCTGGTACTCCCTCCCAAAAGCCACTTGCAATGACCAACACCAACTGGGCTGGAACTTCTCAACGGCAATTAATGTTGGACTAGCTCCATTAAAATCCAAAATGAATTTTTGAAAAATCCACTTTCCTCATAATAACTGAACAATGTAACCATGTTTGTTGATCAGATGAGCTTGTTGCGGACTTTGAAATAGTGTGATGCATTTGCAGACACCATTTCGTGAATACATTGAAATAAAAGGCCAACTGACAGCCCAGGTCACGAATAACACAAGTTAATGCAGCATTTAATCAGAAGCTGAATGAGCACAAAATGTCAGAGCATAGTCGGCCATGCACATTGAGGTAATTTTCATTAATGTAGTTTGATGTTTTCTGATTGATGTAGACATGTTGCGCTGAATGGCCTGTTTGTGTGCCACATAAGACTCTATCACTTTAATTCTTGAAAACAAGAAATAACTCATCATTTCCATAGCTTGTGAGCATCAATTGGTGAAGAATATAATCTCCAAGGTCACATTGCATCCTGACTTGAAACGAAACCATTTTCCCTTCACTATCACTTGTTCAGAATCCTGTAACTCTCTCTGAAACATAAATGTTAGTGGTCCTGCACCAAGTGAACCACTGGAGTTCACTTACACATTATGAGTGGAAATTAAACATAGGCAACAGATTTTCTAACGAAACTCACCTGACAACAACAACTGAAAGGAAGCTGCACTATTGAGACATCTATTCAACATTATCTAATTTCTAAAGCAGTTTCAAAGGAGTTTTTCCCTTGTTTAAAAAACAAATTTAGAAAGTTGTGTCCATCAATCTGAAAGGAAAAGTCTTCATGTTCATGAGAGTGGTCTCCTAATTTTTCGGTAGCTGAAGACAACAAAAAAGTAGAAACTGGCACCAGGCATAAGTCTTCCTTCCTTGTCCATACAACGTTCGTTGGTCAAACTTAGTCAAGAATCTGCCTGCCTCTGCCTTAGGAATATTCAATTTCCTAGCCTTCATCGCTCTCTGGAAGGATAGTTTCACAAACACGCAACACTGTCAGAGGGCTGAAACAACCCACATCTTATGAAATGAGATATTCTTCAGATTTACTTTCCATCCACTTATTGTAATCTCTCATATAAACTGAAGTATTATTTCAGAACTCAACTTAAAAAGACTATTCGGAATATTCTGACGTTAAACAAGATCACATATTGTCCAGCTAGACTCCAGGAGATCCAGGGCCAGTGTGGTCACTATTTCCTCCTGAAGTACAATTCTTCACAGGAGTCAGTTGAGTGAATCTTCTCTGGACTGCTTTGCATGTCATTGTGGCCATAGCTCTTTCGATGTGGTCTCACTACTTCTGAATGAATTCTGTTTCAAAAGAGTTTCAACATTTGTCTGGCCTCTCTAAATCCTTGATGTACACGACATTTTTTGTGTGATCCAGGTGCCTGATTCCTCTGTGCCTCAATGCAATCTCTCCGTTTTAATAATTCGTGCGTTTCCATTTAACTTCCAACATAATTCAACACAGACACATTTCCAATCTATGCTCCACACACCAATATTTGTTGTTCATTTGACCAATTTATACCTCTTCATTAACTTCTGTATTCTTCATATACAAATTTAAAAAGTAAAAATATTACATTGTCAAGTCCATTGGAATGTGGCGACAGCCTATGTCTTTGACCAAATATTCCGTCAGTATTATGGAAGAATACAAACATTTGAAATTGTCTGTGTCCTCTCAAGCAGATTCACATGTTTATATTCTTCCATAATGCAAACAGAATATTTCGTCAAAGGCATAGGTTGTCGCCATAGTTCAGTGGAATCCACAATGTCATATTTTTAGTCCATGTCCAAGCTATAAATTAGCAACAATGCTAAAGTGTTTTGCAGTACAATCACTCAGTTCCCATCACTGAGATATGGACAAATGGTGTAGAATCTGTGTGGGTGGAATTAAGAAACAACAAGGGTTAAAAAGGCAGAAAACAGCGAGTGAGGATAAAATGATCATGTCAGTAAGGTAGCTAGTGACATGTGATATTCCACAAGGCTCAGTGTTGGGACGACGACTTCTTACTTTGTAAATTAATGATCTCGATGAATGTTCTAAGGGCATTCTGGTTAACCTTTCAGATGATATAAAGATAGATGGAGAGACAGGTAGCATTGCAGAAGTGGAGAGGCTGCAGAAGGGATTAGACACCTGAGGAGAGTGCGCAAAGAAGTAGCAGTACGATGGGAGTAAGTGTGAGGTCATGCACTTTTGTAAGAGGAATACAGGCATGCACTATTTTCTAAAATCGGGAAAATTCTTCAGTCTGAAGTGCAAAGAGACTTGAAGTTCTCGACCAAGATTGTCTCAAGGTAAACTTGCAGGCGAACCAATTGTCAGGAAACTTTTGTATCATGACTTTTATATCTTTTATACCAGTGTGTCTTAAAATCTTATATTCACCAAAAGAACTGTGATTCGACTCATAAACAACAGCATCTGCTTATTGAACACAATTAATATTAGAACAATAAATTGGACTATAATGTAATGAAACACACTACAAACTACCTTTTGCTTGAACTTAACTTTGTATGATCTTATACCACCCCAACAGAACGTTGCCTGGCTCCACGTGCTGATTTCTTCTTCTTACGATGCACTTGGAGATATCTTCTGCTTTGCTGGTTATTCTCGGTTTACTGCGCTAAGTGTGGTTTTGTGGTGATTCTCATTTTCCAGATTCTTCACCTCATTTTGGGAGTATATAGAAGATCTGTCAACAGAATGACTATGTTGGATAACTCTGATCAATCAGACCCAACCAGGCGGCGACACATTGATGGCCCAAGGGAGGCATCCCGTTGTCCCATTCAAATTCAACTCCAGGTTTGTACTGCAGGATCTGTAGCTGTCAGGTTTGTTTACAAACCGTCTGTGGGTACCTGCAGCCTGTTTGGATTCTGCAGCATGTGGATTAGCACAGAGAGTTTACTCAAGCCCGGGATCCATTTCCCAGCATGCTTTAATCATTATTCATTTTTGTAACTTCATGATAATTTGCTATTGTCCATCACAATTTCATTATTTCAGGTGGCAAGGCTGGTCACAAAGGCAAATACAATGATGATATTTATTTTGAGAGGGCTGGAATATAAAAGCATATATGTAATTCTGAGACTCTATAAGGCTCTAATCAGACCACATTTGGATTGTTGTGTGATGTTTTGGGCCCCATATCTCAGGAAGGATATACTGCCCCGGGGCTTGTTCAGAGGCAGTTCACAGGAATGGCCTCAGGAATGAAAAGCCTAACATATGAGATCTCTGGAATTAAACTCGCTGAAGTTGAGATGGATGAGGGGATCTAATTGAATCATGCAAAGTAATAAATGGCTGGCCAGAGTAGATGTCAGAAAGATGCTTCTATTCTTCGGAGAGAAAGGACCCAAAGGAATAGTATCATAGTTAAGGGAAGACCTTTTATATCGGAGATAATGAGAAACGTCTTCAGCCAGAGAGTGATGAATCCATGGTAAGGATGGAAATGTCCTTCCTTAAAGGACATTAGCGAACCAGATGAATTTTCCCTTGCAATCGATTCATGATCACCATCAGTCTCTTAATTCCACATTTGAATTCAAGCTGCACCATCTACCATGGCAGAATTCAAATCCAGGTCATCAGAAAATGAGCTGGGTTTCTCGCTTAAAGGTTCAGCGATGACACCACTGTGTCACTGCCTTGCCCAGTCCTCCAGAGTGTGACTAAATTGTGTAATGTGATTTGCCTGAGACTTTTCCCTCAAGCTATTATTGATTTCCGTGTCAAATCATGGATGATTTTTCTCCAGTGCGCAATTCCTCTTCCTCTCACCAATATACTTTAGTCGAGAGGTCATTTAGTATCTCGTTGTGTCTTTACCTTTTTTTTATCTGTCCTGCCCTTGATAGTTTTGTTTTTTTTTCCTGGCCAGTCCACCAAAGCCAACTCCTTCCTTAGCCCAATATAAATATCATTGCTCAACACTAAAACCGTCATATGTGACTCTGTCCTTATACATTCAATCTGAGTTTCAAACTGCAGAATGTTGCTATCACTGCTTCCAAGGTGCAGAAAAATCGACATTTATTGCAAAAGCCCTTAGTCAGCAATAAGAAAGGGATCCATGAGGGTGGAGTGATAAATGGAAGGGGTTGGGGCTGGGGAAAGGTAACTGAGAGTGTGATTGTTGGATGGATGTGTGGGTAATGGTGATACATCGGAGGGGAGGGTCGAGCAAATAGATGGGAAGGAAGATGGACAGGTGGGCATGGTGGCTCACAGTGCCAGGGACTAGTTTAGATTCCAGCCTCAGGCGACTCTCTGTGTGGAGTTTGCTCATTCTCCCACGTATCTGCATGGGTTTCCACCGGGTGTTCCGGTTTTCTCCCACAGTCCAAAGATGTCCAGGCCAGATGAAATGGCCATGTTAAATTGCCCATAGTTATTGGTGCATTAGTCAGAGAGAAATGGGTTACTCTTCGGAGGTTTGGTACAGACTTGTTTGGCCAAAGGGCCTGCTTCCACTCTGTATAGACTCTAAAAAAAACCCTTTCCCACTTTGAATAAAAAGATGGGATGGATCATGAGGGTGGTGCTAAGCTGGAAGTTTGGAACTGTGATAAGGTTCGAGGAGGGGAAGGGTGGAAACTGGTGAAATCCACATTGATGCCATGGGGTTGGAGTGTCCCGAAGTCGAAGATGAGGTGGTAAGGGAGTAGCGATGTATGAGGCCCTGGACCTGCATGTCCTGAGCAGAGTGGGCGGGGGAGTTGACGCATTCGGCCACGAGGCAGTGGGGTTGGTTGTTGTGGGTGTCCCAGAGATGTTCTCTGAAGTACTCTGCGAGTAGAAGTCCTATCTCCCCAACGTATAGACTACCACATTGGGAGCAACGGGTGCAGATGCTGACATGAGTGGAACTGCAGGTGAAACCTTGATTGATGTGGAAAGATCTTTAGGCCGGGGGGGAGAGGAGTGGGCACAGGTCTTGCATTCCTCTGGTGGCAGGGGAAGGTGCCTAGAGAGGAGGGTGAATTGTTGCGGACCTGACGAGCACTAACAATCTTTTATCCTGCATTCTGCATTCATATTTGATTGTCCAGAACGAATCGCTTCACACTTTTCCAGGTTGAAATCCACCTGCCACTTATCAGCCCAGTTATTCCAATCCATGTCCGAGTGCAAACTACAACAACCCTCCACACTACCCACAATTCTACCGACCTTTGTTCCATCTACAAATGTAATAGCCCACCCTTCCACTTCCTCATTCAAATCATTTATAACAACCACAAACAGCAGAGTTCCCAGAATCGCATCCTACAGAACACCACTTTGCACCGAGCTGCAGACGGAATACTTCCCATTTACTACCACATAGTGTCTCTATGGGCCAGTCAATTCTGTATCCAGGCAGACAGGTTTCTCTGTATCCCCAGCCTCCTTACTTTCTGAATGAATGTACCATGGAGAGCGTGCTCAAAAACCTTTTTAAAATCCATGCAGTCCACATCCACTGCTCTACCTTCTTCAATATGTTTGATCCTATCCTCAATGAGTTCCATAAGGTTTGGGAGGCATGACTTGCCCCTCACAAAGTCATGCTGACTATTTCTAATCAAGCTATGATTTTCCAAGTAATCATAAAGTCTGTCTCTCAGAATCCTCTCCATTACTTTGCCCAATACTGATGTAAGACTGAATGGACTGTAATTCTCAGGATTATCCTAATTCCTTTTCCTGAACAAGGGAGTAACATTTGCCACCATCAATCATCTGGCACTACTCCAATGGAGAGTGAATACGCAAAGATCATCGCCAAAGGCACAGAAATCTCTTCCCTCTCTTCCTGCACCAACCTAGTGTGTTTCTCCTCTGGCCCAGGAGATTTATCTATTCTTATGTTTGTACTTCAATTAGTCTGTACTTCACCTGAAATTGTCTACTCCCTGTCCAACCAACTGATTGACTGTTTTCTATTTCAGGGCTATAAACCGTGCTGCTTCACTGAGCATGTATGGTTCCCAATATCCTATGAACCATGGAATGGAAAATATGGGAAGGCATGAATGCACTCCTGATGAAGCCCAAATCTTTGACTCTTTTGCGCCTCAGATGTTGCCTGACTGGTTTTTCGTTTTCAGTGCCACACGTTTCGACTCTGATCTCCAGCATCTGCAGTCTTCATTTTCCCTATTACTGACAGCTGTCCCACCTGCACACTGAGCAGGGATTTAATCAGCAGAATCTCATTGTATGTGGAGCAGACTGGTCAGGCTGTAAAATTGCATTACATTAATACATTTATTAAAAACGAAATTGCATTTCAACAAATACTAATTCAGTCCCAGAGTTACAGTTTTGGTTCATGAATTGGGCAGCTTGATAAGGAACAGTGAATGACTGAAGAACTCCGAGGTACAGAGTATTCCAGGTGTTATATTCCAGGGTGGATGTGCTTTACCTTAATGCTGGGAATGTTATCGGACAGACAGATGTGATAATGGAACAAGATGACATGTGGAAGTGTGACATTGTTGCCATTGCAGAAATGCGTTTGTGGGAGGTCAGGGCTGACAACTCAGTATGCTGTGGTGTGGTACAAGAACTATAGGCAGGACAGGAGAGGGGTAAAATAGGAAGTGGTGTTGCATGATTAGTTATGGAGTCAGTTACTACAGTAAGGAGGGGCGATATCTTGGAAAGATCTTCTAATGAGGCTTGGTTGTTAGAGCTCAGGATCAAAACCATGGCAGAGGCACTGCTGGCGATATATTATAGACCCACAGATAAAAGAAAGCACAGGAGCAGATATAAAACCAATTGACTGAGGTGTGTCAAAACAATAATAGGTTTATTATAGACAGGCATTTCATTTCCAAGCATTAATTCGGGCAGTGATTATATTTTAAGAGGGGGCAGATGCCTTGAAATTTCTTCCAGAAATTCTTTGTATCATCATGGAGCTGATACAACAATGGGTGCAATAGTGATGTTCCTCACTGTGGGGAATGAAGCCAGTCAGGATATTGCAGGCAGGATTGGGAGAGCATTATATGGCCAGTGACCATGACATCATGCATTTTATGTTTGGTAAGGAAAAGACTTTTTAAAATGCACTATCTGGTAAATAAAAGGTTTTTTGGATTGGGGAGACCGATTTTATAAAAAAAAATATGACGGAAACTGTCCAGAGTACAGTGGCTGCTGGGTGAAACTGTAGCAGAACAGCATGTGGTAGGGGTTTGGGGGATCACTTGATCAAAATGGAATTAATGAGAGTGTCTGCGCAACGTGTTACACGAAAGATGAAAATTTGGAAAACAAGCCCAGAGAACCTCGGGTGTCAACAAAAAAATCCGAACAGAATTAAAAACGAAAGAGACGCTTAAAGCAGGTACAAAGTGAGCAGGTCAATGGATGCACTAAATGAATATAGAAAGAGTCGGGCTAATCTTAAAACTTCAGGAGAAGAACTGAAGGGGAATCGTGATAAAACATTAGTGGGTAAGGGTAACAAGAATCCAAAGACATTATATCAGTTTATTAAGAGGCAGAGGGTAACAGCAGAAAGAAGGGGGGGGGGTGTATTCGAGACAAAGGGGCAACCTGTGCACGGAGCCACAGGATATGTTAACCACGGGCTTCATATCGGTCTTCAGTTCGGAGAAGCAGTTCCTGGATTCAGGGAGAGTGGCAGTGTGCCCCTTGAATGATTTGATACAGAAGTCAAGGAAGAATTGGATGTTTATTTAGGGTAAAGAGTGGACAAATCCCCAGATCCGGGCTGATGTGGAAAATGAGGGAGAAGAGCACAAGCTCTGACATTTTTTATTTTTCTCTTGTCTCTGGCCACAGCGAAGGTGTGATGGGACATGATAACAAATTATGTTGGCACAACTCTCACACAGAGTGGTAGAAATAAGACATGGGAATAAAGACCATCAAGTCTCCCAATAGTGAGAGTGAATTAATTGTAGAAAATTTTGAGGGCTGTTGAGGTTAGATCATTAAACATCTTGAAGGCTGAGGCAGACTGATTATTAAACAAGGGTTTATTATAGGGAAAATGGAGTCATGGAGAATGGGGATTATCAGAATAAATATAATGGAATTGAACAGAAAAGCAGGCTCAGTGCGCGGATAGCAAGAATGTTGCTCCAATGTCTAATGCAATTCTTTTTCCAACAGCCCTGTATTCACTGGAAAATAACTTCTCTCCCTTTGGAGTGAGACACAGTTTGGAATGCAATCGATGGATTCAAGGATTTCATAAATACAGTATTAATAGACAGAAAGGAGCAGGGGACTGCGACAACGCGGATTGGCTGTTGGGGTGATTATTTGGCTTATGGCAGTCACCACCAGCAGGAGGAAGACTCAGCAAGACACCCTCCAAGTACAAGTAATAACGTGCTCTGGAGGACAGGTCGTCATGGGCTTGGTGTCAAGGAATGTCTAAGGCACAAACATTGCATTACTGTAGTGTCTCCCTTCTTCCCTAAACAAAAGTAAAGGTGGAGGAGTGGAGAAAATGCAGTTGGTAGCAGAGTAAGTAGTAAGTCATTGGTTTGAGAGGCTTCAGACAGCAGCAGCTCAGAAAAAAAGGACAGGCAAGTTCAAATAAAGTCATTTTAATTTATTATTACAGCAGTCAAGATGGCAGTTAGGCCAGTTGCACGATCATCCTGTGGGATGTGGGAGCTCAGAGAGATTTCCACCGTCCCTGTTGACTACACCTGTGGAAAGTGCACCCAGCTGCAGCTCCTGGGAGACCATGTTTCGGAGCTGGAGCTGGATGCACTCAGGATTATCAGAGATGTTGCGAGCTTCACATATAACTGTTTTAGTGTGGTGGCCAAACCCAAGACCCACCCTGACCATGTTTCTGTTATGACTATAACGGCACAGTCCCACATAAAGATCCATGCCCTGAGTTCATCAGTCTTACCTGTCTGCTCTGTTGCATTTAAATAAACACAATTTAATCCAACAGCTAGTCCTTGCTCCCTATCGTGTTCCAGGCAAAGAGTAGGTTTGGAATGGCAAAGGAAGTAGGCAGAGAGTGCAGCTATCCCCTGTGGCCATTCCCCACAAAAATAAGTATACCACTTCTGATACTGTTGGAGGGAATGACCGTTCAAAGGAAAGCAGCGGTCGCCAAATTAGTGGTACTACCACTGGTTTTGGAGCATAGAGGAAAGGGTAAATTTAAAGTGTCTTAGAGATAGGAGATTCGATTGTTGGAGGGACACTTTGGAGATTCTGGGGCCTCAAACGGGAATCCAGCAAGTTGTGCTACGTCCCAGGTGCCAGGTTGCAGGAAGTCTCCGAGCGGCAGCAAAACGTTGTCAAGAGGGAGGGTGAGCAGCCAGAAATCATTGTGCACGTTGGCATCACAAATGATACACGTAGATATAGGAATGAGGTCCTCCAGAGTGATTACAGAGAGCTAGGGGAAAAGTTAAAAACCAAGACCTCGAAGTGGTAATCCCCTGATTACTTCCTGTTTCATGAGATCATGAAAGTAAGAATAAAAGGATATGGCAGATACATGCATAGCTAAATAATTGGTGTAGGGGAAGGCACTCAGATTTTTAGATCATTGGGGTCTTTTCTGTGACAGAGTTGACCTGTTCAACAGGGCCAGGTGGCACATGCACTGGAGGGGGGACCAATATCCTGGCAGACAGGTTTGCTCGTGCTCCAAGGGAGGGTTTAAATGAGATTGGCAATGGGTGAGATCTTCAAGAGCAGGGAGGAAAGTGCGAGGCTGGAAGGAAATATAGTAACCAGAAACAGTAAATTGAAAAGACAGGTCAGGCTGGAACACAACAGGGAGCAAGAATGCCTGTTTTTATTAAATTGCATTTATTTCAATGCAAGAGGACGACAGGTAAGGCCGAAGAACTCAGAGCATTGATAGCTATGTGGGACTGGGATATTACAGGCATTACAGAAACATAGATAAGGAAGGGACAGAACTGGCAGCTTAATGTGCCAGGGTATAGCTGCTTTAGGCAGGACACAGATGGTGGAAAGTGGTGGGGAGTTGCATTTCTGATTAAGGGGAATATCACAGAAGTAATCAGAGATGAAGTAACTGAAGGATCAAACAGCGAGGATTTGTGGATGGAGCTAATAAATAGGAAGGGGTATGGTGATGTTATGGGGGCTGTACTATCGGCCCCGAAATAGTCACCAGGAATTAGAGTAACTAACATACTGGCAGAGAGGTGGGATATGCAAAAGCAAAAGGATTGTCATAATTGGGGATTTTAATGTTTATAACGTTGACTGGCATTGCCAGCACGTTAAGGGATTTGGTGGGGTGGAATCCGTTAATTGCGCCAGAAAATTTCCCTCAAGCAGTACGTTGTTTGGCTTTCTCGGGAAGCGGCAAAATTTGACCTACTCTTAGGAAATAAGACAGAACAAGTGATGGAGGTTACAGTGTGGGAGTACTATGGAACCAATGGCCAGAGTTCTATTAATTTTCACATATTTATGGTGAGAGACAAAACTGGTCCACCGCTTCAATTTCTAAACTGGGGTAAGATGAATTTAGATGGAATTAGGTAGGCGTTTGCAGGGGTTTGCTGGAATAGTTCGTTGCCATCAAAGGGACCTCTGGCAGGTGGGAGTCCTTTGAACGTGAGATACTGGAGTTCAAGTTCTATTTGTTACTGTGGAGGTGAAAGAAACGTTGGCAGGAATGGGGAACCCTGGATGACAAGAGATATTTAGGTTTTGACCAGAAAAATAAAGCAGCTCCGTTACTGGTAGCTGGATCAAGTGAATCCCTGGAGATATATAAGGGAAACAGGAATCTACTGAAGAAGGAAATCAGTAGTGTGAAAAGGGGACATGAAAGAGCCATGGCTGAGAAGATTAAGATGAATCCAAAATGTTACTTTTGTATATTAAAGGAAAAACAATAACTAGCTAGAAAATAGGACCCCTCAAAGACCAAAGTGACAGGTATGTGTGGAACCATAAGAGATGGGCGAGATCATCAACGGAAATTTCTCCTCTGTGTTTAGCATGGAGAAAGGCATGAATACTTAGGAACTTGGCGAGGTTCATGGTGATTTCTTAGGGACAGTCCATATCACAGTAGAGGAGGTATTCGACGTACTAAAATGCTTGAGGTTGGATAAATCTCATGTTCCTTACCAGATATATCCAAGAAAACTGTAAGAGGCTAGAGAAGCATTTGCGTGGGACCTGAATGATGATTTTGATCACCATTAACTAGAGTTTAGATCCTGGAAGGCTGGAGTATATCAAACATTGAGCCCTTACTTAAGAATGACTGAAAACAAAGCCTTGAAACTCTGAACAGTGAGTTTAACATCTTTTAAAATTGAGAAAGGTTTGAAGGATAACATGTACATTAATTTGGAAAGACAAGGTTTGATTAGGAATATTGAGAATGGCTTTGTGCATGGGAGATCATGCTTGAAACATTTCGTTAAATTATTTGATGACGTGACCAGGAAAGTTGACTAGGTTGGGGCAGTAGATGTCGAAAAGTATGGCACTGGATAAAACACAGTAGGTCATCAGGAACAAGAGAATCAATATTTTGGGCATAAGCCTTTCATCAGGAATGTCCAAAACATCGATTATCTTGTTCCTCGGATGTTGCCTGACCTGCCATGCTTTTCCAGTACCACACTTGTGGACTCTGATCTCCAGCATCTGCAGTGCTCACTTCCTGCTAGGGTGGTAGATTTAGTCAATATGGATTTCGGTTGGGCCAGGACAAGATAAGGATTTTCAAATGCGGGAGCCTGATATACAGTTACAGGAGAAGGTCAATCAGCTCATCGAACCTATACAATTGTACCGAGATTTTCTCATGGAGCACCAGTATCCTGTTATGCAGCAATAGGATCAGTCTATTCAGCTACTTCAGGTCAATAACACAGAAAATAGGAGAGGCCACAAACTGACTGGACTCTGGGGAATGTTGGAATAACACGAGTCTATTTAGCTCCTGAAATCTGCCCTTCCCTTCAGTAAGGTCATGGCTGACCTCTTCTTGGCAGCAATTTCTCTTTCATGCCCAAATCTTTGTAGCCCTCGACTCTCTCAAAATTAATTGACACCCTCCTCAACCCCTCCCAATCATTTCAGGGATGCAAATGTCTGGGATAGAGCGGCCCCAACAATCACTATCCTCTGAGAGAAGGAAAGAACCCCCACACATATACCTTGGCCTATTTACATGAGCAAAAGATATGAACACAGTGTCAGAGTGACTGGCCCTGACATTACATCAAGATTTGAATGAGCAAGGTTTCAAAGGGTCGGAACAAAACTGAACTTAATAGGAATCAGTTGTAAATTCCCCATTGGTTGCGTCATTCAGAACACAATGTGGCTGGTGGACATCAATCCTCTCAGTCACTGGATATCTCTTTAGGTGATCCTCAGGTTACCTTCCTTAGCACAAATATCTTCAGCTGCTTCATCAATATCTTTCCTTCCGTCATTCAATCAGAAGTGAAGATGTTCAGTGAAGATCACATAAAGCATCAAAACCTGGACAATATTCAAGCTCATGCTGTTAACGTGCAGGTAACATTCTTGTGTCAGCACTGCTGGACCGTGAACATTTCCAAAGTATAGAAAGAGGAACTCATTCAGCATCTCAAGCTGATTTCATTGGAATGTGAGAAAGCCATTCAGCCCATCGAAATTATTCGATAACAAGAGACACAGCCCATTCACTCTCTGTCGTTTCTTATGCAAGAAGAGATTTTTTTTAAATCTCAAACGTTGGAATTCAAAGTAGACAGTCAGGACGCCGGAACAACACAACAAGAGAGGAAGCATCAGGAGGTGAGATGTCAACGACTTGAGTCAAAGCCTTCTTCAGGACTGGGTGTGTGTGTGGGGGGGGGGGGGGGGTGCGGTTTAAGGGGGTCTACATTTAAAGAGGCCGGGTGGAGGAGTTGGAGACAGGATGGTGAGGTGGGGATAGGTAAATAAAAGTAGAGGTTATGCCCGGGTTGATCGATGGGAGGAATGAATCCAGTTGGGAGATGGAAGAAGGGATGATCAGAGGAATGGACGGGAGGAGGAGGGACTGGGAATGTATTTGGGGGTTTGGAGGGGAGGTTATTTGAAATTGGAGTACTCAATGTTGAGTCACCCGGGTTGTAGGCTGCACACGCAGAAGATGAAATGTTGTTCCTCCAATTTGCAGTTGGTTTCATAGTGGCAATGGAGGAAGTCAAGGATGGCCACGTTGGAAAGGCGTGTGAGGGGAAATTGAAATAGGCAGTTACTGGGAGGTCAGCTCAGCCCTTGAGGGCCCAGTTGAGATGCTGAGCAAAACATCCCCTTAGTTTGCGCTTAGGCTCCCCAGTGTAGAGAAGACCACATTGTGAGCACCAGATACAGTAAACTGGGTTGGATCCCAAGACCTGGCACATTTTTCACAAGGACCATTCCCTTCGCTAATCTTTGGTGCATGCCACACTCCCCAACAAACCCTCCAATCCCCACTGACAACTGCCCCTGCAAATGGAAAAGATGCATCACCTGCTGGCACACAATCACTCTCACCTCTATCCAGCGCCCCAAACAGTCCTTCCAGGTGAAACAGAGATTCACCTGCCTCCCTTCAAACCTAGTGTACTGCATCAGGTCCTTCCGATGTGGTCTTCTCTACACTGGGGAGACCAAACATAAACGAACGACACATTTTCCCAACCAGAACTCACGGGCCCAAAGGGGCCGACGTGAGCTCCCATTCACCAACCATTTCAATTCCCCTTCCCCTACTCTCCCCACACTGGCCATTGCCTTCTGTTTTTATCTGCAGCTCCCCCTACCCCACCCCCAATCCTAATGAACAGTTATACCCGAAATATTGACGTCTCCACCTCCTGATGCTGCCTAGCTTGTTGCGTTCTCCAGCCTCCTGTTTGTCTATTATTACACAGGACCTTAAGACGTCTAGTCAGCACAACACGCTGGTTAGCAGCTACCATGAGTCACCCAATAATGAACCTTTTCCCTGGGATGAACAGGAGGACATGAAACCCCTCAAGGGGTTGACACATGAAAATAAGAAACCATTCAGCCCATCCAAACTGTTACACTGAAATAGGAGGATGTCATTGATGCTGCAACACGACAAACCAATGAAGCAGAGACTGCACAGACAGACTGGCCCAAGTTGTTCCTCCTGGCTCCATTGCTGTAGCTACACATGTGTTACATTAATGTGGTTTGCTGATGGAGAGGAGCACATCAGATGGCTTGTCCCAAGTCACAAGGAGGCAGCTGCCATATCCGAGAAGACAGGCTTGTCTTCTGCATGGAGATCAGAAACTTTTGGGAATGGCCAACTCTATAAGAGTATAGCTGCTGGCATGTTTGTGAACAACATGAGGCTTAGTGCAGGGTCTCACTTCAACTGTACGTTGAGATGGTGAGTGTTCATTCAGAATCTGCAGCTCTCTTACAACCAACATGGGGTCTCCACAGAGAGTGTAAACTATCAGAGAGTCATAGAGTTTAACAGCAGGGAGTGAGGCCCTTTAGCCCAAATTGTACTATGCCAACCAAAACGTCCACTCACGTGAACTCCGTTTCCCTTCAGTTGACCCATGTCCTGCTAAACCTTTCCTATCAACGTATCTGTACACATATGAAAACATATACTGCAGGAAAACACATGATATTTCACGCTATCATTGTTTTGTTATGGGAATAATGGGTCCGGGTTCATAACGGTCAAGTTTTATCGCAATCACTTTTAAAACTCTTGCAGCATTACAGATTAAACACTCATTTCCTTCACACTCTCCTCATGGTACCATCACTGCAGGGATTAGTCTGGTCAAACTCCTTTACACTATCTCACTATGGCAAGGAGATCATTCCTTATAATGGAGAGAAAATCTGTTCACAGTGCACCACGTGCTGTCTCAATATCTCTCTACAACTGCAGGGAGATGTCTTCACGCCTATATTTGAATCATCTTTCAATGAAAGACATTATACAATATCCTGTGCTGATTACTTGCTGCTCTGTCTGAATTCTGTCAGTGACTCATGACCAAGGGAATTCAGCTCCTTTTCACCAAGAGCACTTCCCATCATCTCCCCTTCTCATACATACAAAATGAGAAGGATGGTATGTTTTGCTAAATAATTTATTTGCCTTGCAAATCGCTATACTTCCAGCACAGCCACGCCAACAGCAACATCACTACTGCCATTGGAGATGTTTGGAGATGCTGAGGAGGCGATGGTCTAGCTGTATTATCTCCAGATAACTATTGGAGCAACACAGGTAATGACCCACAGCAGAGGTTCAATTCTCACCGCAGCAAATATTGGAATTTGAGTTCAATAAAATATCAAAATTATGAAACAATGAAACGATTGTCAGAAAAACCTACCTGGCACACTGATGCCCTTCCAGGAATAAAATTTATCACCTCCACCTGATCGGGCTTACATGTGACTCTAGACCCATAGCAATGATGTTAACTCTCGGCTGCCGTTAGAAATGTCCAAGCCCAACCACTCAGTTATATCATTCACTATAAAGTCTCAAAGAAATTAAACCAGACGGAACTATGCATTGAATACTTACAGCCCACAGACTGCAGTGGTTAGGAAGGCAGCTCACCAACAGCTTCTCAAGGACAACGTGGAAAGGGAATGACATGCTGTCCCAACATCCCATTCATGAATTTTTAAAAATATGATTACTCTAAGGAAAGGAATACAACGGGACATAACTCAATTCAAACCGTGACTTTGATGTATACCATACATGGACAGGATTTTCGTTAAAATGGCAGCAGGAAAAAATTAAAAAGATTAATCATGATTTTTATTTCCATTCCAGCTGGTCATCAACAATTCCTCAATTTGCTTCTTTCTCTCTATCTCTGTCTTTCTCTATCTGTTCAACTCCCACCTTGTCCCATTTACAACAGACATCCCTGTCACCAACATCATTCACACTATTTCCCAGTTGTGTGCAGTTCTGATGGATGGTCATTAGATTTGAAATGTCAATTCTATGTTTCTCGCGATCCGAGACTGCTAAAACTGCTCGGTTTCTCTGGCACTTCATCATTCTCCTGATCTCTCGCATCATTTTTTTCCCAACGTTGAGTGTTGTCATTGGATAGGTTGTCTTCATCGCTGTTAAGGGCACAGTTGACCTCACTAAATGTCCTTTAGTGTGAGGCCATGCCTGAAGGCAGTATAGTGTCAAACACATTGTTGTGGACCTGATGTCGTCTTTATCCACCCCAGGTAATAATGTTAGATTTCTTTACCAAAAGACATCAGTGAAATAGATTAACTTATCGACAAAAGTGGGGTTATATTAGTGAAATTCGTTTTTATTTCCAGTTCCTATCATTTGAGTTTAAGTTCTCTCATCATCTGAGATAGGATTTGAAACAATGTCTTTCGGGTATACCCTGGACCACGGAATGATGTGGCCAGCGACATTACTATTCTGACACAGTGTCCCTGACATGAATTTACTTTAGAGACAAGAATAAGGGCATGATGGAAACATTGTAATGGAAAGAATGATTAGAAGGGAGCTGGAACCATGAAGTCTGAAATTTTCCAAGGCATGTATAATGGTGTATTTAGCAACTGAACAAACGTCAAGCTGGGGAATGGGGATACCATGGAGCTGGTAGTGGGTCTGTTTGTTGATGGAGAGAATGTGAAGACATAAATCAATTCAGGGCAAATAGATACTTCCGGATTGTGAACAGTCTTGTCCTCAGATGTGTGTGAGGGCAGGGGTGTGGGCGGTTTTGAAATTTGTGGTAATTAATGGATTTGTATTTGAAACTGAAGGCAGTAGTTTCGAACTTTGCCAAGTATAGTCAACAGAAATAGCACTGAAGTTCATCATGGCTTATGGGATTAATAAATAGATAGAGAGGGGGAGACTTACCAGGAACACCAATAATAGCGAGCATGGGAAAGTAACCAGCCTGAATAATCAGCAGTACACCGTGTATCCGATATGGTAATCTGTTCCAAAACCTGGAAACAATGGAAAGACCCCAGGATAAACTCCGGTCCGTTGTTGTAGCATTCCATCCTTGGGTTCTCAGATTCTGAGCCATTGTGCAGCATTCCAGTCTACTGTTCTCAGATTCTGATCCATTGTTGGAACATTCCAGTCTACTCTCAGATTCTGACCTCTCCTCTCCCCGTCTCTGCAACTGCTGATTCTTGTTAATGTTGCAGGTGATGTATCTGCTGCTACAATGGGATAAGTCATTGCAAGAAGCAACTTACTAAAAGAAGAAGGAAACAATCCAGCGACATCGTTAGGATCCATGGAGACTGACATCAATCACAGTCACTGAACAAACAGATCCAGTTAACACCTTTCAGTATGGTACAAATAACAATTGGATTTGATTTAATGTTGACATCACTGACTATTGATCACATCTCCCATCACCAATTGCTCTCATAAAGTTAATTATGAGGGAGAATGATGGATGTTTCCTTATCACAGGCTAGATATTTCTGCTGTGTTGTCCGTTTGCAATGCTGTAACCACCTGAACACCGCCCTCCCAAAACAGCCACCCACAAAATATGCAATCTATATGTAGTTAAAGTGCTGATCTCTCCTCAACTAGACCAAACGCCAGCCAATAGATTCTCATTGGGAATATTTGCCCTGACCATACACAGAAAGTGTGGATCTGTCTGGACATTCTTCGTATTGCTCTAACAAAACAATGTGGAACCTTCAACACATAATGCGATTCAGATTTGTTTTGTGTAAACTCACAAACGCTTGAATATACTTTATAATACAGTTTATTGGCTTCAAAGCAGTAAGACTTACATTTATTGAATTCAGTCCAAAGCCATATGTGGCATGTTGTCACAAAACTGGTCCTTTTCAAAGGTTATGTTGTCTTTATTTTTATAAAGAGGGGCTAAATGAACCAAGATTCCAACATGTCTGAACTTTGAAAGTTTAATTGGGATCCTTTTGTTTTTTTCTAACAGGTAATGCATCAGCCAGAAGGCTTTCTAGTCTTTAATAAGAAACTTGTATAATAAAGAGGGCGTGGCCAACTCTCTAACTGGAGAGGTCTGATCAGTTCTGGGGTTAGTTCAGTCAGGGTAACTGTTGGAACTGTATGCTCTCCCCCTCCTTCTGTCCTTCTGACCTTACAACCTATAAGCCTTTGTGTCAGTTTTACTCTTGGTACTGAGAGGTTTGCTTATTGGGATTGTTCCTAGTGTTTTGGAACAGGATCCTAAAGTCTGGATAGCCTGTCCGGTTTATATACGATTAGTTATTCAGGTATTCTATTTTGGTTTCTTGTGTATCATTTGGTAATTTGGTCAAATAACAAACTGGAACGCCAATATCAAATAACAAATGCTATTTGTTTAAAACTCGGCAGTCTGACCAGCTAATTGACTCAAGGAAGATCCACTCTACACTAACTTTTAAGAAATAACAAAGTTATGGTCTGGGTTAGTTCTGTGGCATTGGGCATATTCTATAAGAGAATGGGGACCAATTGCGGGATATAAGCAGCAAGTGGCAAGTATTAGCATCTCCTATTCCGTGTGTTGATTTGGTGGGTACAAAGAGCTTTAGATAGCAATGACCTTTGCAGGAACCAAGGATGTTTTGGAGGTGGAAGATGTGACCTTGGGATTTTCAACAGAATGCACATAAGTTCAAGCTGCGGGAATTAATAGACAACCTTGCGTTGAAACTACCTCCTAACCTGAGGTAAGATGAGATGATTGCAGCAGTAGCTCAGCATTCCAATTTGCTGTCAACTCCATCAGGATCTGTAGAGATGTGCAAACTTCAATTGCAAATGACTCAGCATGAGTTAAAAGTGGAAATGAAGCATTTTGAGTTACGGCTAAAATCAGAAGAGAAAGAAAGAGAATGAATAGGTTTAGCAGAGGAAAGAAAAAAAACAATGAATGTCCTTAGCAGGAGATAAAGAAAAATAGAGAGGGTTTGTGCTACAGAGATGGACACTTAGGATGGAAAGTCAGCTTAAATGGATGGGGATGAAGGGGGAAGATGAGCTTAGTGAATAACAGATTGTAGTTGAGCAAAACAATGGTATTCAAAAACCTGGTGAGAAACGTTTTAAATATATTCACGCCTTGCCTAAATTTGATGAGCAGGATATGGAAAACTTTTCCATTTCATTTGAAAAAGTGGCCAAACAATTGCAGTGGCCAGTGAGCATCTGGGTTTTGTTGATCCAAACAAAACTTGTAGGTTGAGTTCGGCAAGTATTCGTGACACAACACTATCAGATGAGTGATCTGGGGTGCATGAGGAGGTAAAGAAAGTTCATATGAGCTTCTGCCAGAATCCGATAGACAACGTTTCTGGAATATAAGGAGGGATCCTAATCAAACATATATTGAGTTTGAAAGGATCAAACAAAGTAATTTTGTTAGCTGGAAAAGAGCTTTACAATGCTCTGAGAGAGAAAATTACTTTGGAGGAGTTCAAAGATTCACTGCATGACACAGTGCAAACACATTTGGAAGAGCAGAGAGTTAAAACGGCAAGGCTGGCAGTTTCAGTGGCTGATGATTATGAATTGGTCCATAAAACGTGGTTTAGCTTCTAGAATCAATTTCAGTCCATGAGGGATAGAAACTGGGGCAAAGAGAAATCCTCACGTGGGAGGGAGAGGTAGATCTCGAAGAAGGTCATAAGGATAATTTCGCACAGGCTACAAAGGAAACACTTGAAGGAAACAAAGAAGTTAAAAAGGTTCGGTGTTTTCATTGCAATAAATTAGGTCACATGAAATCACTGTGTTGGTGTGTTTAGGAAAAGAAAATGCAGATGCAGGAAAACAGGATAAGCTTGGAAGTTTTGTTGGAGTGGTAACAGAAAGCACAGTGGAAGCTAGAAAGCTGCATCAGAGTGTATAAGCTGATCAGAGGTTTGTTAAAGAGGAAGTGGCAGACCTGCTTAGAAAATATACCTGGAAAGGGAAAGGTTACAGACATAGGGCATGTAAAGAGGATGTAATTTTAAGAGAAACAGGATCCTCTTAGTCCGTGATGCTGAAGGGTCAGGAGATATATACTCCAGAAGGACTATTTCCAGAAAAGGTACTGCTAAAGGGAATTCACCTTATGACAAAAAGACCATAATAATGTAAAGCGAGGATAGAGTGTCCAGAAACTTGTGGAGAAATTATGGCATGAGAATTGGACAAACTCTCAGCTCCAGGAATACAATCTATCCTTGCAAAAAATGCAGCTGATTCGCCGGTAGGAGGACTGCGTACTCTGGTTAAAAAGCCAGTGCAGACGCAGGTAACTGAAGCAATGCAGGAGTCTTATCCTGGAAGTTTACTGAGAGTGGGTAACGAAGCCCCAATGTGACCAGTTGAAACAGGAGATATCAAAAATGTAAAGTTAAGGAAGCTGAAGTGGCATTTAACGAGACTTTGTTCAATCACATAGTTGTAAAAAAAATCTATTGAGTAAACAGGGCATCATGCAAATATTTTAGTTCATTTAAACTAATTGAGTTACAGCAGAAAGATAAAAGGTTAAAGCAGTTTTATCAAAAAGCATATACGTTATGAATTTTGCATGTATCCCTGAGTGTTATTACACTAAAAACGATGTCCAAATGAGGGAATGGAGAATATCACATACTCAAGGAGATGATAATTGGGCAGAAGTTCATCAAATCGTATTGCCAATGGGATACAGGAAAGAGGTGATGTGAATGGCGCATGAGCTACCACTTAGTAGTCATTTAAGAGTGAGGAAAACACAGGCTGAAAAACAGAGACATATTTACTGGCCTGGACAGCAACAGAATGTGGTTGAATTTTGTCAGACGTGTCATACATGTCAGGTAATTGGAAAAAAACGCAAGTGATAATAAAACCTGCGCCTTTCTTAACTATTCCAGCATTTGAAGAACCTTTTACAAGAGTCTGAATTGATTGGCTAGGTCCCTGACCTCAAACAAATCCTGGACACCGGTATTCGTTACCAACAATAGATGTATCGAAAAGATTTCCACAGGCCATCCCAAGCTGCAGTATCATAGCTAAAAGAATTGCAAAGGAATTACTCTTTTTTTAAAAAATAGTCGCAGACTACCAAGAGAGATACAGTGAGGTCAAGGTTCAAACTTCACATCTAATTTATTCACGATGATGTCTTAGGAATAAAGCAATTCAAATCGACTGCATGCAATCAAACCTTGCAGGGAGCGCTAGAAAGGTGACATTAAACATTAAAGACCATGTTGAGGGCTTAAGATCAGGACTATCCGGATGATTAGTGTAAGGGAATTCCATTTGTGCTTTTTGTAATCAGGGATGCACCAAATTAAAAGAGCAAATTCAATCCATTTGAATTATTTTTTGGACATTAATTGAGAGGATCATTAATATTGATTAAGGAGAAAGTAGTAAATCAAAATTCAAATGCCACACATTTGGCTTAGGTCTCAAATTTTAGGAAACGATTAATCGTGCTGGGGAGTTGGCTGGACAGCATTTAAAAGTATTGCAGCATGCAACAAAGCAGGAAGCGGACAGGAAATTTAAAAAAACAATTTTGCGATCGGGGATAAGCTATAACTGTTACTTTCAGTGATAGGTGAACCATGAAAAGCAAGATTTGTGGACCTTATCAAATACAACGGATATAGAGAGAGGATAACTACTTGATAGGGACTCCAGAAAGAAAGAAGTCTCACAGCGTATCTCATGCGAATATACTCAAAATGTACTTTGATAGGGAAGGAAAGCCAAAGGACAAGTTGTTAATGTATACGGCACAGAAGTAAGAAACGAAGTCAGAGGATTCTGAAACGGACATTCCTCAAATTAAAGTGGACAATGAGGTACTTGTCTAAAATTGGGATGATTTATTGATTTGCCTTCATGAAAAAAATTGAAATGATCAGAAAGAGTTATCACTATCACATTATGCAGATATTAACTTGGAAGTAATCACCTAATTGTACATAATGTAACTATAGGAGATGCTGCTACAATTAACCAACATCCTTACAAGCCTAATCCTCTAAAGTTGGCACAGGCTCAGAAGGCGATTGAATGCAAGCACTAAGGTGGCATAATCAACATGTGTTACTGTGACTGGAAATCACCGAATGTCATGGTGCCAAAGCCAAATGGTGCCCAACAATTTGAGAAGGTGACTAAGCAGGTAGATGAGGGGAAAGCGGTTCATGTGGTATACATGGATTTTAGTAAGGCGTTTGATAAGGTCCCCCATGGTAGGCTACTGCAGAAAATACAGAGATATGGCATTGAGGGTGAGTTGGAGGTTTGGATTAGGAATTGGCTGGCTGGAAGAAGACAGAGGGTAGTAGTTGATGGCAAAGGTTCATCTTGGAGTGCCGTCACTAGCGGTGTTCCGCAAGGATCTGTTTTGGGACCATTGCTGTTTGTCATTTTTATAAATGACCTGGAGGAAGGGTTAGAAGGTTGGGTGAGCAAGTTTGTGGATGATACGAAAGTCGGAGGAGTTGTAGACAGTGAGGAAGGATGTGGCAGGTTACAGCGGGATATAGAGAAGCTGCAGAGCTGGGCAGAAAGGTGGCAAATGGAGTTCAATGTAGCTAAGTGTGAGGTGATTCACTTTGGTAAGAGTAACAAAAAGATGGGGTACTGGGCTAATGGTCGGATACTTGGTAGTGTGGAAGAGCAGAGGGATCTTGGTGTCCATGTACACAGATCTCTGAAAGTTGCCACCCAGGTAAATAGTGCAGTGAAGAAGGCATATGGCGTAATGGCTTTTATTGGTAGAGGAATTGAGTTCCGGAGTCCTGAGGTCATGCTGCAGTTGTATAAGACTCTGGTGCGGCCGCATCTGGAATATTGTGTGCAGTTTTGGTCGACATACTATAGGAAGGATGTGGAGGCACTGGAACGGGTGCAGAGGAAGTTTAGCAGGATGTTGCCTGGTATGGTAGGAAGATCCGATGAGGAAAGGCTGAGGGACTTGGGGTTGTTTTCATTGGAGAAAAGAAGGTTTAGGGGTGACGTGATCGAGGTGTACAAGATGATTAGGGGTTAGCTAGGGTTGACAGTGAGAACCTTTTTCCACGTATGGAGTCAGCTATTACAAGGGGGCATAGCTTTAAATTAAGGGGGGGGGTGTAGATATAGGACTGATGTTAGGGGTAGGTTCTTCACTCAGCGAGTCGTAAGTTCATGGAATGCCCTGCCAGTAGCAGTGGTGGAGTCTCCCTCTTTATGGGTATTTAAGCGGGCATTGGATAGGTATATGGAAGATAGTGGGTTAGTGTAGGTTAGGTGGGCTTTGATCGGCGCAACATCGAGGGCCGAAGGGCCTGTACTGCGCTGTATTCTTCGATGTTCTATGTTCTAATTATATGTGGACTATCGTAACGTCAATGCAGTTAAAAAGGTTGATGTATATTCAGTTCCACGGTTGGAAAACTGTGTTGAAAATGTGGGACAAGCAACTTACATTTGGTATGTAAAATGTGCCGGCCACATTACAGGGACTAACCAATATGTTGCCAGATTATCCAACCTGTGGTTTACATTGATGACCTTGTGATTTTTAGTGACTCATGGAAGGAAGACTACAGCATCTATCAGACTTGTTCGATCGACTTCGGAATGCAGGCTTGGTGGTAAACTGAGCGAAAAGTGAATGTGCCAAAGCAAACGTCACCTTCCTTGGCCATGCTATTGGACATAGATGAATGGTGCATTGGAGATTTGAAAGTGATGGTAACTGGGACATTTTGCATCCTGTTGACAAAAGGAGCAGTTCCTGGGATTAAGTCGATTTTATCGAATGTTTGTGCCTCATTTTTGCAGTGTGACTGCTCTACTCACTGAATTGTTAAAGAAAGGCAAGACGTGTCAGTGGACAGAGGACTGTCAGAAGGCATTTGACGGCATTTGAAATATGTGTTAACCACTGCCCACGATCAGACACACCTGATTATGCAAAACCATTCAGGTGGATTTAAATGCGAATGATGTGGATTTCGGTGTTGGACTCCTGCAGGAAGATGACGAGAAGACAGAGAGACCTACTGGGTATTCCTCCAAGAAGTTGAATGTTCATTAGTAGAAATATTCAGCAGTTGAGAAAGAGACAGTGAGCTTTGTGTTGGTATGACAACATTTCAGTGTTTATATTAACAGTAACGTATCGGAGACAACCATTTACACTGATCATAACTCAATGAAGTCTTTTTTGAGAAATGTTAGGAAAACTGCGAGACTGCTTAGCTGGAGCCTGTTGTTACAGCCATTCAATTTGAAAATTGTGCACGGGGCAGGTCTTGAAAACATGATTTCCAATGAATTGTTGAGACTTGACTGACAAATGGAGGCACTCAATGATGGAAGGACCACACCCTGAAACAGGATGTAATTGTGCATGTTTACATGTTTATAGTAAACGAATGTACATGCTCATTGTAGAGTACAAACTACTATTTTTGGGAGTTTTGAAAACTGAAGCCATCTTGGATATTGAAGATTCTGTTTTATATTGGGGGAGTTGTCACACAGGTAGTACCTTTACAAGGTTATGTTGTCATTGAATTTTTTCAGAGAGGTTCTAAATGACGCAATGTTCCAACATGTCTCAATATTGAATGCTTTATTGGGGTCTATTGTTTTTTTTTTACATAGCAGATAATGCCTCGGGCAGAAGGCTGTCAAGCCTTTTTAAAAAACTGGTGTAATCAAGGGGATGTGGCCAGCTCTCCGGCTGCACAGGTCAGTTCAGTTCAAGGGTTAGTTGAGTCAGGTTCACTGTTTAAACTGGACGCTCTGCCTCACCTTCCGTCCTCTGACTTCGTAAACTATAAGCTTTTTTGTGTAATTTTTACTCTTTGTGCTCGTGAGTTTGTTTATTGGGATTGTTGCAAGTAATTTGGATCAGCATCCATAATTCGAGGTAGCCTGACAGTTTTGGATAGGATGAATTATTCAGGTACGGTGTTTTCGGTTTGTTGTGTTTCATTCATTATTTTTACAAATACATTCTGTTTGTTTAAAGGTCAACCGTCGGACCAACTAATTCTCTCTGGGAATATCCACTATACACTTACCTTCAACAAATGGCAACATTAAGGACTGGGCTACGTGCTTAAGAATGTTTTGAGTGGTCGGGCCTGGTCTATAACAATGTATAATAACCTTGTTTATTAAAAGTCATGAATTAATGAGTAAGGGACGGAATGAATATGGTAATGGCTCTGAGACAGAAAGGCTGCGGCCAGTGGTTGAGGAGACCTGAGGGGAGTGCAGCAATATCTCCCAGTTACTAGTATTCAGCCATCACTGTTTCTGACAAATGGAATGAAATGCAATGCAGAGCAAGATAACGGATGACCTTTGGTACATGGAATGCTAAACGACAATGTGAATGGAATAGGACAATTTTGAATGTGATGTACATCATTATATTTTATATATAGACTGTTTAATCACAGGTTATACAGGTTGTTAAGATTGTTTATATCGGAACGGGATATACAGAAACAAAAAACAGACACAGATTACAAAATGTGTTGGGTTACTTTGAGTTCCAGCAGAGTAAGAGGGAAGACAGCTCATATTTCATATTGAGCTGGTACAGTGATGATGGGCTGCATGACAACCATCTTTGTTGTAGTTATTCATAGAAACGATTAGAAAATGTGGGTGGAATTGAGGAACCACAAAGGCAAAAAAAAACATAATTGGAGTTGTGTATAGACCTCCTAACAGTGGTCAGGACCAGGGACGCAAAATGTACCGGGAAATAGAGAAGGCATGTCAGAAAGGCAAGGTTACATTGATCATGGGAAACTTCAATATGCAGGTGGACTGGGTAAATAATGTTGCTAGTGGATCTAAAGAAAGGGAATTCATGGAATGCTTACAGGATGGCTTTTTGGAACAGCTTGTCATGGAGCCCACAAGAGAGCAGGCTATTCTGGACCTAGTGCTTTGCAATGAACCAGACTCTGTAAAAGATCTTAAAGTAAGGGAACCCTTCGGAAGTAGCGACCATAATATGGTAGAGTTCAGTCTGGAGTTTGAAAGGGAGAAGGCAAAATCGGATGTAATGGTGTTACAGTTGAATAAAGGTAATTATGAGGGCATGAGAGAGGAACTGACTAAAATAGACTGGAAGCAGAGGCTAACCAGGAAGACAGTAGAGCAAAAAATGACAGGAGTTTGTAGGTATAATTGAGGACACTGTACAGAGGTTCATTCCCAAGAAAAGAAAGATTAACCGGGGAGGGATTAGACAACCTTGGCTGACAAAGGAAGTCAGGAAATGTATTAAAGAAAAAGATAGATCCTATAAAGTGGCTAAGAACAGTGGGAAATCAGAAGATTGGGAAGGATACAAAAGCAAACAGAGGATAACAAAGAGTGTAATAAGAAATGAGAGGATCAAATATGAAGGTAGGCTAGCCAGTAATATTAGAAATAATAGTAAAAGTTTCTTTCAGTACATAAGAAACAAACGACAGGCAAAAGTAGACATTGGGCCACTTCAAACTGATGCAGGAAGCCTCGTGATGGGAGATAAGGAAACAGCAGGAGAACTTAACAAGTACTTTACGTCAGTTTTCACAATGGAAGACATGAGTAATATCCCAAAAATTAAAGGGTGTCACGGGGCTGACTTGAGTATGGTTGCCATTACGAAAGAGATAGTGCTAGAAAAGTTAAAAAGTCTTAAAATTGATAAATCTCCTGACCCCGATGGGATACACCCGAGAGTTCTGAGAGAGGTGGCTGAGGAAATAACAGAGGCATTGGTTGAGATCTTTCAAGAGTCACTGGAGTCAGGAAAGGACCCGGATGATTGGAAGATGGCTGTTGTAACCCTCTTGTTCAAGAAAGGATCAAGGCAAAAGATGGAAAATTATAGGCCAATCAGCTTAACCTCGGTTGTTGGTAAAATTCTAGAATCTATCATTAAGGATGAGGTTTCTAAATTCTTGGAAGAGCAGAGTCTGATTAGAACAAGTCAACATGGATTTAGTAAAGGGAGGTCATGCCTGACAAACCTGTTGGAATTTTTTGAAGAGGTAACAAGTAGGTTAGACCAGGGGAAACCCAGTGGATGTGGTCTATCTAGACTTTCAAAAGGCCTTTGATAAAGTGCCACACGGGAGGCTGCTGAGCAAGGTGAGGGCCCATGGTGTTCAAGGTGAGCTGCTGGGATGGACCGAGGATTGGCTGTCTAACAGAAGGCAGAGAGTTGGGATAAAAGGTTCTTTTTCAGAATGGCAGCTGGTGACGAGCGGTGTCCCGCAGGGTTCGGTGCTGGGGCCACAGCTGTTCACATTATATATTAATGATTTGGATGAGGGAACCGGGGGCATTCTAGCGAAGTTTGCCGATGATACGAAGTTAGGTGGACAGGCAGGTAGTACTGAGGAAGTGGGGAGGCTACAGAAGGATATAGACAGGTTGGGAGAGTGGTCCAGGAAATGGCTGATGGAATTTAACGTGAGCAAGTGCGAGGTCTTGCACTTTGGCAAAAAGAATAAAAGCATGGACTACTTTCTAAATGGTGAGAAAATTAATAAAGCCAAAGCACAAAGGGATCTGGGAGTGCTAGTCGAGGATTCTCTAAAGGTAAACATGCAGGTTGAGTCTGTGATTAAGAAAGCGAATGCAATGTTGTCTCTTATGTCAAGAGGGTTGGAATATAAAAGCAGAGATGTACTACTAAGACTTTATAAAGCTCTGGTTAGGCCCCATTTGGAGTACTGTGTCCAGTTTTGGTCCCCACACCTCACGAAGGACATACTGGCACTGGAACGTGTCCAGCGGAGATTCACACAGATGATCCCTGGAATGACAGGTCTAGCATATGAGGAACGGCTGAGGATCCTGGGATTGTATTCGTTGGAGTTTAGAAGATTAAGGGGAGACTTAATAGAGACGTACAAAATAATACATGGCTTGGAAAAGGTGAATGCTAGGAATTTGTTTCCGTTAGACGAGGAGACTAGGACCCGTGGACACAGCCTTAGAATTAGAGGGGGTCATTTCAGAACAGAAATGCGGAGACATTTCTTCAGCCAGAGAGTGGTGGGCCTGTGGAATTCATTGCCACGGAGTGCAGTGGGTGCCGGGACGCTAAATGTCTTCAAGGCCGAGATTGATAGATTCTTGTTGTCTAGAGGAATTAAGGGCTACGAGGAGAACGCTGGTAAGTGGATCTGAAATGCGCATCAGCCATGATTGAATGGTGGAGTGGACTCGATGGGCTGAATGGCCTTACTTCCACCCCCATGTCTTATGGTCTTATGGTCTTATGGAAAATGTTCTGAGACTGGGGAGACAAGTCTAGTCATAAAACACACAGGCAATATCATAATTAATAAACTATTCCTACTTTTCATCTAGTGTAGCTGTCTCTAAAAGGCCTTTTAAATCAAAATCACATTGGTGTGATCCGCGCATTTATTTTCAGAACTTAAAGAAGAAACAGACTCCAGTGTAATACATGTGTCACTGACACAAGTGATAGGGACAGGAATGGAGCATATTGTCCAAATATAACCAACATCCAGACCAATCAAGAAAAAGCAAAATATTAGAAATAGTGGAAATCTGAAATGCAAATGCAAAATGATGGAGAAATGCAACAGCTAACACAGGATCTGGGCAGAGAAACAGAGTTAATATATCGAGTCTTATATGAACCTATCTTGAACAAGTTATGTTGGATTAAAAAAAAGTTAATTCCATTGTTCTCTGCTCCGATACTGCCTGAACAGTGCTGTTTCTCTCCAGCACTTTCAATTGGTGCAATGGCAGGAAACAGAGTAATGGTGGGTGGTTGCTTTTCTAACTGAAGGCTTATGCCAAGCAGTGTTTCATAGAGGTGGGTTCTGAGTTTTCTTTGTTTGTCATGTATGTAAATGATTTGCGTGAGAATATTGAAGGCATGGTTTGTAAGTTTGTAGATGACACCAAAACTGGTGGCAACTTGGACAGTGAAGAATGATTTCTAAGAATACAAAAGGATCTTGATGAAATGGGTTAATAGACTGACAGATAGCAGATAGAGTTCTAGTTGGATGAATGTGAGGTGCAGGCAATTGTGTGTGTTTGTTGCTGTCTGTTGCACCAGGAATGGGATGATTTTATTCCCCATTTCCTGAGTTCAAAACATCGATGTCCTTCATAATCTTTGAGAGGCCTCACCCTCTCTATGGTTGCCCTCTTGCTGTTAATGTAGTTGCACAATATTTTTGGATTATCCTTAACCTTATCTGCCCATTCTATCTCATATCGCCTTTTTGCTTTACTGATTTTTCTCGAAATAATGCCCCACATTCTTTATATTGTCTAAGAGATTAAATTGAATAAAGTTGTCTGTATCTCATGTAAGGTTTTCTTTGATTCTTGCATAAAAGCTCAATAACGGTAGTCGTCCACTGTTCCTTAATCTTCCCTTCACTTTAACAGGAACATAATTCCCTCAACTCCCGTCGTCACACTGTTGAATGGCTCCCACTTTTCAGACATTGTTTTACCTGCTGACAGTCTACTCCAATCAAACTTGATAAGTCCTTGTCCCATGCCATTAAAATTTATGGTACTCCAAATAAAAAAAAGTAATGAACGGCTTCTTCTTTTCCATAACCATTATGAAACTAATAGAATTATGATTGCAATGCCCAAAACATTCCCTCACGTTTACTTCAGTAACTTGCCCTGCCTTTTGCACAAAAGAAGCCTAGTTTTGCTCCTTCTCTGTTAGAATCATCCAAATATTGATGAAGAAAATTTTTGTGAACATATTTGACAAATTCTTCACTATCCAACCCTTTAACGCTGTGGTAGTCTCCATCAATTATTAGAAAATTAAAATCCCCCATTATCACAACCTTAAGCTTATATGTATATCCGAGATTTCCCTACATGTTTGTTTCTCAATTTCTTTCTTACTGTTGCAGAGCATCTGGTACAATACAATCAACGTGTACTTTCCTTTCTTCTTTTTAATTTCGACTAATATATTTTCACTGGACGGTTTTTCATAAAAGAGCATTTAGTGCAATCTGTTCAAAGTTAACTTTATTTTCTTATTTTTAATACTACCTGCATATTTTAACTGGATAATCTTTCAGAAATGTCTTTCCCTGTTCCAGCAACAATTTATTCCTTAATCAAAAATGCAGTTCATCCCCTCCCTGCCCTCCGTATATATTTTCCACCCTTTCTATGACGCTTAACAACTGGAAGATTGAATTGCCATCTCTCAGCTTGAACATCTCTCAGGCGAAAGTGAGGACTGCAGATGATAGAAGTTAGAGTCGAGAGTGTGGTGCTGGAAAAGCACAGCAGGTCTGGCAGCATCCCAGCAGCAGGGAAATCGACACTTCAAGCAAAATCCCTTCATCAGCCCATTCCTGATCAAGGGCTTTTTCCCAAAACGTTGATTGTCCTGCTTCCCACATGCTGCCTGACCTGTTGTGCTTTCCCAGTACTACATTTCCGAGTTGATCATCTCTCAACCAATTTACTTTAATACATATGATGTCCCGATCCCATGTTCTTAAATATGCCCCGAGTTCATCAGCCTCCCCTGTAAGACCCCTCAATTGAAATAAATGCAATTTCGTGCTTCAGCATTACTATATACTTTTGACTCTCTTGTTTTTCTTTTCTAATCGCTGTGTACTCCTCACATTCATAAACGTCTCCATCCATCCTACCATTTGTAATTCTACTTGGAATATCTCCCTTGTTACCTCTATCAACATAAAGTCTCCCTACATAGAAGGAGCAAATCTCCCTGCTAAGATATTGGTTGCTTTCCAGTTTAGATTAGACCAATCCTTTCCAAACAGGTCATTTCTATTCTAAAATAGATTCTAATTTCCCAAAAATCGAAATCCCTCAATAACACAGTAGCTCTACAGCCGTTTGTTTTTCTCGGTTAACCTTTTGTTCCTTCCCAGTTGGGTTTGGCATTGGAGTAAACCAGAAAGTATTGCTTTAAAAGTTTTTTTATTAATACTCTACCTCACCTCTTAAGTTCACTCTGTACTGCTTTAATCTTTCCCTAAAACATATCATTACTGCCAATATCTACAGTAATGTTTCTCTACTCAATGTCATCTTGAACAACGTGCTTGAAATGTTTCGAGACGTTCTTAATCTTAGCACTGGAAAATAAACAAAGCATCCTGAATTAGTGGTCAATGCCACAGAATCTTGTGTTAGTGCCCCTGATAGAAATGTTCACTGAAGCAATAATTCTACTAAATCTCCTCAAAAGCTGCTGAACATAAGAATCATTCCAAGTGTCCAATAATTGATTACTCTTCCATTTTCCTCAGAGAAACAATCCCCTTCAGCTGTTCTAAAAGCTGAAAAGCATTTTGGTAGAGGAATAGTCATAGGAGAATTTTGAACTACTTTCTTATCTTTCCTGAGAGCCAAACACCTATATGACTGATATGCTGGATAGTATTTTTTTTTCCAAATCTTCCAGCCGTCCTCTCTGTGCCTTATGAGACCTTAATAATATTATGCCTAAAAGCAGAACCTTTTTACGGCACCTTCTGTTACCTTTCATTACCGACAGACAATGTTAAAATTGAAAAATAGAGACATGCACGTATCAAACATAGAAAGATTAAACAAAATAAACCATTTAACTAAATAAATTAATAAAAATATTCCTCTTCAATAAAGTCCGAGAAGAAAATAGTCTTCTCCAGAGCTGAAAATGTGTACGATTCTCCGGAATGAAGGTACACCTCCTTATTTTAATTAATTAATTTTACAAAACAAAAAACCTTCTGCAGTATAATAAAAGAAACATTTTAAAATAATAATAGACTTTTCGTTTTCTTTGTAAACCACCCTTAAACAACTCTTTTTTAAAAAAAAGTTCGTTTGAAAGAAAATCATGAGGTTTTTTTGCTGTTTTGTTTGTTTTTGAATGTTAATAAAGCAAAATGGAAATAATTATATTAAATTAATAAACTATAACATCAACTGCAAAAAGACTATATTAAATATTTAACTGCCTGCATTCCCAGGAGCAGCTAGAAGATCCACGCTGCTCTAAGAACATTTTTTTGAAAATGTTTTTGTAATAAGAAGAAAAGTGGGCATATAATTTATTAATTTGTTTCCAGTTCAAGGTGGACTTGACGAAATGATTTGATCTCCTTCTGTACGTCTATATACAGAAATTAGCTGAATCTTTATCCTTATCACTCCAACTATTTCAAACAAAATTGTGAATCTGTCACTATCGTCGACACGGAAACTTGCTTCAGCTCTGGCTGTTGCAGGGAACGATATAAAGAACATTTTCCAGATCCACATGGAACACAAATGTTGCAGTGAAAGCCATCTAAACCTAATCCAATACTAACTACGTACAAGCTAATCAATAAAACATACAGAGGAGCATAGTATAAAAGTAGAATTCAGCTCCATGTCCAAAATAAAATTGGTGGCTCCCTCGTGAAAAAGAACTCAACTGCATCACGCTGTAAATTCACCACAATAGGAAAAAACAAGAGAATGGAATTCTCAATGCCTTCCCTTGAACAACATCTGAAGAACAGGAGAAATTCATGGCTTAGTTGTGAACTTCATAAACGATGAGGAGGAGAATGGGAGGGATGGAGTTTGGAGGGAATGATAAATAATGTTGTGGATGACACCAAGACGAGCTGGTGGTTCACAGTGAGGAGGACAGTGTGAGGGTACAGGAGGGTATAAACCTGTTGTTCAGGTGGACAGATCAATCGCTAATGAAATTTAACACTGATACCTTTCAGAAGTTACATGAAAAGAGTGTACTCAAACTGAAGAGAGGCTGGATCTACTTGATTTTACTTTTAAGCAAAGAAGGCTGAGAGGTCCTCCTGATGGAAGTGTTTAACAACATGAGGGGTCTAGACAAGGAAAACAAAGAGTAGCTCTTCCACTTACTCGAAGACTCAATAATAAGGAAATAATTCATTGAACTAAATTCATTGAAATAATACACTGTTTTTTCCATTCCACTCGTCATTGTGCTCTAATACAGGCACATTTTCCTAATATGATCCAAAGACCAATATTTGCCTGTTCCTTGACATGCCGAGACCTATATAAAGAATTAAAAGGGACTTACCTTGGGAATCGGGCCACCATTTGCTGAGAGGTGTGAGGGAGGAGCGAACGACTTCTGGGAAGTCATATATTTGTGTGGTTGCGTTACTCAAAACACTACACGGGTCGTGTCTCCCACCCATCTCCTCCTCTGACCAAAAACAAACTTCTGTGCGCCAGATTGGTAAGGGAGCGAGTTTATTTTTTATTCCTTATTTTTTAACATCTCTTTGGGAATTCACAATAATGGATGGAGATGAGGGCAGTTGAATGTTCCTCCTGCAGAATGTGCGAGGTAAGGGTCACCACTAGTGTCCCTGCTGACTACATCTGCGGGAAGTGCACACAACTCCAGCTCCTTGAAAACCGCGTTAGGGAACTGGAGCTGGAGCTGGATGAACTTCAGATCATTCGGGAGGCAGATGGAGTTATTGAGAGGGGTTACAGGGAGGTAGTCACTCCTCAGGTACAAGAAAAAGGCAAATGGATTACAGTCAGGAGATGGAAAGGGAATCGTCAGGCAGTGCAGGGATCCCCTGTGGCCATTAACCTCAACAATAAGTATACCGTTTTGGATACTGTTGGGGAGAGGACTTACCAGGGGACAGCAGTGGGACACAGGGCTCTGGCACAGAGTCTGTCCCTGCTGCTCAGAAGGGAAGGGAGAAGAGGAGCAGAGCAGTCGTCATTGGGGACTACATAGTTAGGAGGACAGATAGGAGGTTCTGTGGGAACCGAGAGAGACTCACGGTTGGTGTGTTGCCTCCCAGGTACCAGGGTTCGTGATGTCTCTGATCATGTGTTTGGGATCCTTAAAGGGGAGGCGGAGCAGCCCCATGTCGTGTTCCACATAGGCACCAATGACATAGGTAGGAAGCCAGACGGGGATTTCAGGCAGAAATTCAGGGAGCTAGGATGGAATCTTAGAGCTAGGACGAACAGAGTTGTTGTCTCTGGTTTGTTGCCCGTGCCATGTGCTAGTAAGGCGGGGAACAGGGAGAGAGAGGAATTGAACACGTGGCTACAGGGAAATGCGGGAATGAAGGTTTTGGATTCTTGGATAATTGGGGCTCTTTCTAGGCTAGGTGGGACCTCTCCAAACAGGATGGTCTTCATTTAAACCAGAGGGGTACCAATATCATGGGGGAGAAATTCGCTAAGGCTGTTTGGGTGGTTTTAAACTAATCCAGCAAGCGGATGGGAATCAAAATTGTAGTTCGAGTATAGAAAATATTGAGAGTAGGGAGGTTCGAAATCAAGTTTCAGGGATGCAAGATGGAACCAGCAAGCAAGAAGTTGGTTTGAAGTGTGTCTACGTCAACGCCAGGAGTTTCCGGAATAAGGTAGGTGAACTTGAAGCATGGGCTAGTACCTGGGACTTCAATGTTGTGGGCATTTCGGACACATGGTTAGAGCAGGGACAGGAATGGCTATTGCAGGTTCCAGGATTTAGATGTTTCAGTAAGAACAGAGAAGATGTTAAAAGAGGGGATGTGTGGCATTGTTCGTCAAGGACAGTATTACAGTTGCAGAAAGGATGTTTGGGGAATCGTCAACTGAGGTAGAATGGGCTGAGGTTAGAAACAAGAAAGGAGATGTCATCCTGTTGGGAGTTTTCTATCGGACTCCGAATAGTTCCAGAGATGTAGAGGACAGGGTAGTAAAGATGATTCTTGATAGGAGTGAGAGAGACAGGGTAGTTGTCATGGGGGACTTCAACTTTCCAAATATTGACTGCTAATGCTATGGTATGTGAAATATAGATGGGTCAGTTTTTGTCCACTGTGTGCAGCAGGGCTTCTTGCCACTGTATGTAGACAGGCCAACAAGGGGCGACGCCACGTTAGATTTGGTACTGGGTAATGAGCCCAGCCAGGTGTTAGACTTGGAAGTAAGTGAGCACTTTGGTGATAGCGATCACAATTCTGTTATGTTTACTTTAGTGATAGAAAGGGATAGGTGTATACCACTGGGCAAGATTTACAGCTGGGAGAAAGGCAATTATGATGCGATTAGGCAAGATTTAGGAAGCATAGGACGGGGAAAGAAATTGCCGTGGATGGACACATTAGAAATGTGGAGCTTATTCAAGGAAAAGCTCCTGAGTGTCCGAAATAAGTATGTACCTGTCAGGCAGGGAGGAAGATGTAGAGTGCGGGAGCCATGGTTTACGAAGGGAGTGAAATCTCTGGTCAAGAGGAAGAAGAAGGCTTATGTTAGGATGAGATGTGAAGGGCCAGTTAGGGCGTTTGAGGGTTACAAGGTAGTCCGGGAAGACCTAAAGAGAGAGCTCAGAAGAGCCAGGAGGAGACATGAGAAGTTGTTGGCAGATAGGATCAGGGTAAACCCTAAGGCTTTCTATCGGTATTTAAGGAATAAAAGAATAACGAGAGTAAGATTGGGGCCAATCAAGGATCGTAGTGGGAAGTTGTGTGTGGAGTCAGAGGAGATAGGGGAAGCATTAAATGAATATTTTTCGACAGTATTCAGTATAGAAAATGACAATGTTGTCGGGGAAAATACAGAGGTACAGGCTACTAGACAAGGTGTGGTTGAGGTTCACAAGGAAGAGGTATTAGAAATCCTGCAGAATGTGAAAATAGATAAGTTCCCTGGACTGGATGGGATTTATCCTAGGGTCCTCTGGGAAGCCAATGAGAAGATTCCGAACCTTTGGCATTGATCTTTAAATCATTGTCTACAGGAATAATGCCAGAATACTCGAGGAAGGCAAAGTGGTTCCCCTTTTCAAGAAGGGGAGTCGAGATAACCCTGGTAATTATAGACCAGTGAGCCTTACGTCAGTTGTTGGTAAAGTGTTGGAAAAGGTTATAAGAGCTTTTAGTTATAATCATCCAGAAAGGAATAATTTGATTAGGGATAGTCAGCACGCTTTTGTGAAGGGTATCGTGCCTCACAAACCTTATTGAGTTCTTTGAGAAGGTGACCAGAAAGGAGAAATGAAAGCAAACCGGTTAATGTGGTGTATATGGATTTCAGCCAGGCAAGGTTCCCCACATTAGGCTATTGTACAAAATGCGGAGTAATGGGATTGTGAGAGATATAGCAGTTTGGATCAGTAATTAGCTTGCTGAAAGAAGACAGAGGGTGGTGGTTGATGGGAAATGTTCATCCTGGAGTCCAGTTACTAGTGGTGTACCACAAGCATCGGTGTTGGGTCCACTGTTGTTTGTCATTTTTATAAACGACCTGGATGAGGGCATAGAAGGGTGAGTTAGTCAATTTGCAGATGACACAAAGGTCGCTGGAGTTGTGGGTAGTGACGAAGGATATTGTAGTTTACAGAGAGACATAGATAAGCTGCAGAGCTGGGCTGAGAGGTGGCTAATGGAGTTTAGTGTGGACAAAGGTGATTCACCTTGGTTTGAGTAAACAGAATGCAAAGTAATGGGCTAATGGTAAGATTCTTGGTTGTTGTGTTGAGTAGAGAGATTTCATGTCCAGGTACACAGATCCTTGAAAGTTGCCACCCAGGTTGACAGGGTTCTTAAGAAGGCATAAATGGTTTCGCTATTTATTAATAGAGTGATCGAATTCCAGAACCATGAGGTTATGCTATAGATGTACAGAACTCTGGTGCGGCCATACTTGGAGAATTGTGTTCAGTTCTGGACACCACATTATGAGGAGGATGTGGAAGCTTTGGAAAGGTTGCAGAGGAGATACCAGGATGTTGCCTTGTATGGAGGGGAGGTCTTACCAGGAAAGGCTGAGGGACTCGATGCTGTTCTCGTTGGAGAGAAGAAGGTTCAGGGGTGACGTGATAGAGACATATAAAATGATCAGAGGTTTAGATAGGTTGGACAGGGAGAGCCTTTTTCCAAGTATGATGATGGCGATTACGGGGTGGGCATAGCTTTAAATTATGGGTGATAGATATAGGGCAGATGCCAGAGGTAGTTTCTTTACTCAGAGAGTAGTAACGTTATATAATGCTTTGCCTCCAACGGTAGTTGATTCACCAACTTTAAGTACATTTAAGTCGTAATTAGACAAGCATATGGAAGTACATGGAATAGTGTAGGTGGGATGGGCTTCAGATTGGTATGACTGGTCGGTGCAACATCGAGGGCTGAAGGGCCTGTACTGCGCTGTAATGTTCTATGTTCTATGACTTATATCCACTTCACATCTTCCTGTTTTAATCAATTCAATGTTGTATTTTCCCACAATACCTTCAACACATTTTTCATAAGATATAGTGTATGGACCCTTTCGAACAGAATATTTTTACTCAATATCTAACCTATACATTTGCAACAATGCTGAACTGTTTTGTTGTCCCATCACCCAGTTCCAGCCTGCATGTGCAGCAAATAGTCATTAAATCTCAAAAGAATTGCCAAGTCTTTAATTCTGATCGAAGTGGTCATTTGTCTCTTTATTACGAAATGGGCATATTAATTACGGACTGTCTATCTGACTGCAACATTTTGACGTGGATTACTCCAGGCAATTAGACATCAGGGGGTAAGAACAGGAATAGGCCATCTGGTTGCCAGGCCTGCTGTGGGAATCAACAAGGCCTGACTGCGATATTTTCTCCACATTAATGTCTTGTTCCAGACACATAGAGCAACCTGCATTTCCCACAACCAAACCTCTCGACTCCTGTGACCCCAGCCACCAACGGTGAATAAAATCCAAAGAACTGTAGGTGGTGCAACTGAAGAAAATAGAAATTACGACTGGCAGTAGGAAATTCAACGGTGCAGTTAACCACATTTAATACCATCTGCCAGATATAGCAATTCGCCCCATTTTCTCACCCTACCATTATTCATCTGTAAACTCTTTAGCTCCTCATTACAGCCTGTTTTACCACCTAGTTTAATGCCATCTGTGAATTTAGTTGCTACACTCTGTCCCTCCTTCCAGGTCATTTGAGCAGATTCTAAACAATTGAGGTCTGAGAGCTGAACCCTGCAGCACCTCACTAGTTTCAGTTCGCCAGGGAAAGACCATTTATCCCGATGCTCTGCTTTCTGTTAGTCAGTCAATCCTCTATCCAATTCAATACTCTACCCTTAACCCCTCGGTTCTAACTGCCTAGATCAGTCCTTTATGCAGCACCTTGTCAAATGCCTTCTGAAGTTCAGATGCACAGCAGTTGCTGCATCCCCATTATCCACTTTGCTGGATACATTCTCAAAGAACTCCAGCAGGTTTGTCAAGCACAACCTGCCCATCATGAAACTGTGCTGAAACTGGTGAATTGATCTTTGTTTTTCCAAGTGTTCAGTTATTTCATACTTTACAGTTGACTGAAGAAACTTCCCCACTACAGAGGTTCAACTCATTGGTCTACAGTTTGTGAACTTTTGCCTATCTCCTGTTTTGGGAACGAGTACTAGATTATTAATTTTCCAATAGATCAGTACCGTTCCAGAATTCAAGGATTTTTTTAATATCCTTACTAACACATCCACTATCACTGCTGTTACATCCTTTAATATGATATACCGCAGGCCGAGGGTCTGACCTGTCTATAATGCCATCAATGTATTTAACATCTTCTTCCTCGTCATCGTACTTCCATCATGATCCTTTGCAGTTGTTTAAATTTTGGGAAGAAATTATCTTGCACTGTGAAAACAGAAAGTGTTGGTTTTGCCTCTGCCATTTCTGGGTTTCCCATTATTACCTCGCCATTTTCATCCTCACAAAGACAAAATTTGATTTCAGCATTTTTAAGCTTTTTGACTATTCTGAGAAGTGTTCTTTATCATTCCTTATGTTTACTTCTCATTTTCCTTCATAGCCATTTTGATGATGTTTTTAGTAGCCGTTCGCTTACAATTAAAGTGTTTTTCTTTAATTCGTTAAAGGATGAGCGTGTTGCTGGTTAGACAGCACTCATTGTCTGTCCCTAATTGCCCAGAGGGCAGTTAAGCGTCAACCAGATTTGTATGGGTTTGAAGTCACATGTCGCTCAGACCAGGTAAAGGATGGTGTTTTCTGGACATAAAGAACATTAATGAAACATATTTGTGTTTCCACCAATGAGCAATGGATTCATTATCATCAATATACTCTTAATTCCAGGTTCATATTGGATTTAAATTCCACCATCTGCCGTGGTGGTATTTGAAGCCATGTCCCCAGAACATTACCTAGATTAGCAGTCAGCGATACTACCACCAGACAAGAACCTTCATGTTATTGTTGACTTCCTTGTTAAGACATGGATTGCTTTTCATCTTTTTACAATTCATCTTCCACTCAGGATTACACTTTGAGGGGTTTTGACTATCTCCCTAAGTAGTTGCCACTCTTCTTCAAATGTCTTGTACTTTAATCTTTTTGACATGTCCATTCAGGCCAAGCCATTTCTCAGGCCAGTAAAATTATCATTGTCCAACACTAAATCTCTCCTATGTGATTCTGTCTTCGCTGTTACAGTCTGAATATGAAACTCAAACAAGTTGTGGTCACTCTTTCTAAGATGATTCTGAACTACAATATGATTTATCACTCCTTCCTCATGATGTAATACCAAAGCCAGTTCTCTGGTTGGTTCCATTACATGTTAATCAAAGAAATAATCCATCATATATTCGACGAATCGTTTTTTGAGGCTACCGTTGCCAAATTGATTAATCCAGTCAATTTGCATGCTCTTATTCCCATAATCACTCTTGTGCTCTTGTCTCAAGCCATCGTTATTTCCTGGTTCATGCTATTCCCTACATTGAATGTAATTTGTCGGGGTGGGGTGGGGGTAGTTTGTGGGCTGGAAATGCTCCTACCAATATATTTCATTCAATGTGTTTTATTTCAAACTAGACTGATTCATCAGATTTGTCCCACGTTCTAATATCATTTCTTAATACAGCCTTGACATAATCCTGAACGAATACAGGCACTCCAATTGCTGTTGCTTCTTATCTGAATACTGAGTAGCCTGGACATTTAACACCCCAGTCCGGACCTTCATGTAACCACATTTCAGTCATGCCCACCATGCCGTACTTATGTATAACTGTTTGCGCTATCAGCTCATTCATTTTATTCGAAATACTACAACTACACATATTTAGTTAGAAAACGTGTTAAAATAAGTTCTATCAATTTATCTTTCTCTTTTAATACTTGTGTGCACAGTCTCTTCATCTTTATTTATTGATCCCTGATAATAGTGAGCCTTACTCCAACCTGCAACTCACATTTTTAAAATTGTTGTGATTAGTTCCCTCAGCATGGTCATTAAAATGGCTCTCAAGTTTATTTGACAAACCTTTACTTTCTGCTCAGTTTCTGACCTGCTGCTTTGGTTCCCATCCTCCTGCATCATTAGCTTAAATCGACGTGATCGCACCTCCCTTCCAGGATTTTGGGGCCCCTCCAGTTAAAGTGCACACTTTCCTTTTTGTCCAGTTCTCACCTACCCTGGACATGATCGCAATCATCCAAAAATCAGAAACCCTCCTTCCAAACTAGCTCTTGGCCACATGTTCAACTCGACTATCTTCCTCTTCCTTGACTCACTTCTAGATGCCCGGGGAGTAATCCCAAGATTACAACCCTGGAGATCCTCCTTTTAAATTCACTCCAAACTCCCTGAACTTTCTTAGCAGGGCCTTTCAACCTTTCACTCTTCTTACCGATGTCATTTGTGTCAACGTGAACCACGACCTCTGGCTGTTTACCCTCTGATTTAAATACGCCCTGAGCATGCTCGGAGACATTCTTGATCCTGGCACCGACCTGCCTTTTTATAAAGAAATCATAGAATCATAGAATGCCTACGGTGGGGAAACAGGCCATTTCAAACAGCACGTCCACGCTGACACTTTGAAGAGTAACCCATTCTGACCCATTCCCCTACTCTGTTACTCGACATTTACCCCTGACTATTGCACCTAAGTGGCACATCGCTGAACACTATTGGCAACACAACCCAGACCCATTCTCTACGTTATGTTGAATCAGCTTTCTCACAGGAGATACTGAAAGAACTACTGAGCATTTCCAGAAACCTCTGGTTTTGTCACCGATGTTGATTGCATTTTGATAAAAAGGTATGCATCACACAATTGAAAAAGAAAAGCTGAATTTAAACTCTCACGCGAAAACTAAATATTTGGTCGTTTAATGATCCCAATAAAGGTTAATTTCATTACTGCTGTTCGGTCTGTGAGCACCATTTGTTCACTTTTTCAATCATGAATAAAGGAGGTTCTTACATCTTTTTTGGTATCAGAAACCTTGGAAACGTGGTACATTTACTCTTTCATATGGAAATGTGATAACATCTCATTCTTTCATGTCAGTCCAATTACAGAGAATTATTCACAAAACACACACATGCATACATATACACACACATACACACACACATGCATACACACATAGACACACATGCAAGCACACACACACATACACACACACGTACATACACACACACATCCACACAATATAATTATTTGTCGAAGAATACTAGTAACATTGTAAGTAATTGGAATGATAACTGGAAAGAAGGATTTAGGTAAAGGAAGGAAGAGAGAAAATGGGTCTTTTTGGAACAGAAAAGGTGAATGTGTGAACTTACTAAGTTGATCAAATTTATGGAAAGGTATGCAGGGCAGATAAAAGTTATTGTTATGAAGGTGTAGAGATATATGTTACATTTAAGAGAGACTGGAAGCTGGCACAAAGTGTTCTGAAAGAAGGTAAATGCAACATTTGACTGTGCAATCAATAGCTGAGTTGGCACGAAACAAAAACCAATTCAAATTCGGCCAGTTTAAAATTTGCCCCAACAAACTGAAATCAAATTGAGTTTGAAATACTTGATGACATCAAAATCAATGAAATGGTCCGATGTTTAGAGGTGTAAAACTGGACATTTTGAACATTTTGGGAGAAGAACTGCTAAGGGCATCCAGAAAGATAGACTGCGAGCTGCAGGACTTTCTGAAAGGTACCTGTTTGTAAGAGGTTTGCTCCGCAGAACATCGAAGCCAATCGAGAGAAAACCCTACAGAGGAAAGTCTACAAAGGAGAATCGACAAAGTGCACTGGTTTTGAAACATGATAATTTTTTGTAAAGCTTTTTTTTTGTTTTATCGGACCAGTATTGTAGAGTGGGAGGTAAAAGATACGTTTAACCGAAGGGAGTTCTAAATAATTGTTTGTTTTATTATTCTCTGTTGTACTTAAATAGCAAAATTGTTAATTTTACTTTAAATTGTGACCTCTGCAAATGGGTCTTTGCATCTCGAAATTTAATGGATTATGGCATGAACTTTTTCTCTGTGGCTGGTTTAAATTAGGAGGGGGTTAACCCTGTGTCGTAACAGCTTGGGGGCTTTCGTCCACGATATGAACAGGTTTAGACAGATCCAGTCTGAGGTTTGAGCAGATTTATATAGATTTGAGGGATGAAAAGAAAACAAAGTATATTTAAACATTTGCACGTTCGTGTCTGAGATCTTTAAGTAAAATGTCAGTGAGACAACTTGTTTAATTCCGATGACTTGTGTTTGTTTAAATTAAAAGTGAGAAAAATGGCTGTTAAACAGTTAAGAGGGGTTTAATGATGATTCTCAAATTTGCCACGAAATCTAAGAAGGAAAGATAAAGGCCATACTTTTAGAATTAGCAAGGAAGTTAGATTTGGATTTAATCAAGGACAAAAGTAAAGCTGAAATTGTCCGGGAATTTCTCACATACTAACGTGTGTTAGAAACACATACAAGGGCTGTAGAGTGACAAAAAACATAAATTACAATTGAGGAAAATGCAGTTTAAAGATAAACAAAGGGAGATAAAGAGAGAGAGAAAGAAGAAACAGAAAGCAAGACAGAACAGAGAGAGAGAAAAAGAGAAGGTTCTTAGCTGACCAAAAAGAGAGAGAATTTGAACTTGAGAATTTGTGATTTAATCAGCAAAGACACATTAAAAAGATGGCGATTAAAAGAGACGGTAGTGTTATATGCAACTATATTCTGGATTAGTGGTGCTGGAAGAGCACAGCAGTTCAGGCAGCATCCAAGTAGCTTCGAAATTGACGTTTCGGGCAAAAGCCCTTCATCAGGAATAAAGGCAGTGAGCCTGAAGCGTGGAGAGATAAGCTAGAGGAGGGTCGGGGTGGGGACAAAGTAGCAACTATGTCAATACTCTGCATAATTTTAATGAGAAAGATTTTTATGCCTTCTTTATCTCATTTGAAAAATTGGCTCGGCATTTGGAGTGGTCCAAGGATTTAGGGTAATGCTAGTTCGGACTAAAGTGGTAGGCAGGGTGAGTGGCGTATTTTCTCCGCTGTCAGATGAGGGTCACGAGATTCTCAAGACATCAAACAAGCTCTTTTAAGTGTTCACGAATTGGTACCAGAATCATATAGACAGCAATACAAAAACATAAAGAAGTAATCAGGTCAGACTTATGTTGAGTTTGAAGTAGTTAAACATAGGCATTTTGATCGATGGATGCTTGCTTTAAAAGTAGATATGACCTATGAGGCTCTAATTGAGATTATTTTGCTGAACGAATTGATAAATTGACTTCTAGAGACGATAAGAATTCACGTGGAGGAACAGAAAGTTCAGAAATTGAGAAGGGTAGTAGAATTAGCAGATGAATACATGTTGCTGCATAAGACAAGCTTCCAACCAGAATTTCGTCCTGTGAAGGATCGCATTTGGGAGATGTGGAGATGCTACACTGTAAAAGAAACAGTAAAGAATAAGAGTTTACCACAGGTTAAAGAAGAAGCCAAAGAGGCCTCAGTTGCTTTCACTTAATAGAGTGGGGGCACGGAAAGCTACAGTGCCAGTGGTTTCAAAAGGGCATTGGGAAAAGATGTTTTCACTGCTATAAGAAGGGATATGTATGGTCACAGCACTGATCGTTAAGAAAGGGACTGTGGGAAAAGATATGGTAAAAGAAGGTAAGACAGTGACATTACTGAAAGTCTTAAAGGAAAACCCAACAAGAACTGAAGAGCTGCAGGAAATTGCACAGCATAGGCAGAGGCTGGCTATGGAGTTAGTACCTGATCTCTATAAGGAATTTGCATCTATGAGTAATATTTACTCAGAAACAACAGGGGGAGAATAAGAATAAGTCATAATTATGAGAGATACAGGATCAAACCAGTTTCTAATAGTAAGAGATGAGCTACTTTGCAGTATTTCTGATCTGTTACCCGAGAGTGTTATAATTTGTGGGATATATGAACAGAAATTAAGCTTTCCTCACAATAAGATGAGGTTGGAGTGCCTTCTCAAGTCTGGGGAAGGAACCGTGGGAGTGACTGACAGAGTGTGAGTTCCAGGAATCCGGTTTGTTCTCGAGGATGATTTAGCAGGGTCCAAGTTGGGAGCGATACCCCTTGTTGTGGAGAAGCCCAAGAAGACTAAGACACTGAGGAGTTAAAACAGAAATATACTGGTATTTTCCCAGATTGTACAGTAACCAGATCCCACTATCATAAGTAACAGCAGGAAGCACAAACTAAAGACAACGATGAAGGAGTTAAGGTTCTGTTAGCTGACATCCTGTTTGACGTAATAGTGCAGGGAAAACATGAACAAAGAGAGGGTCAGACAAAGGTGTTTAGTCCTGAAAGGCGAAGGGATTTGCAACAGACAGGCAAGATAGTAAAAGATATATATGTGGATGCGTACTCTGAAAGTGAGGCAAAGTTATTCCTGAGGATTATTATCAGAAATATAGAATCGTAAAACGGAAATGGAGACTACGGCACGTTAGTGCAGAGGGGTAGTGTGCTGAAGTGCACCAGGTTGTGTTGCTGGTAAAATAGAACACAGGAAGTGTTACGGGTAGCACGTGAACTACTTATGGGAGGTCACCAAGGGGTACAAAAGACTCAGGTTAAGGGACAAAAACATTTTTACTGTCCTGGAATGCACAAAGGTATGGTTAACTTCTGGCATACGTGTTATGCGTGCAAAATAGCAGGTAGGCCACAGGCAGTAATGAAACTAGGACCTCTGTCACCAATTCCCACATTCAGAAACCCCTTCATGTGGCTTATAAATTAGTGTGTCCTCCGGAAAAGTACAGGAGGGAAAGAATTGAAGGAACAGGTGCTGAAGGAACAGAGTGAGGAATCAATTCCAAATGGTGTGAATTTTAATGTGCCTCAAAATATGTTAAAAATGTAGAAGTCCTTGAGCAGTGGGATAGGTTCATAAACAATCTGCCTCAGGAGTATAGAACGCAGTTGAAACGTTTGTTATTGCAATATGAGGGCATATGTAAGAATGATACGGGGAGAACTAATGCCATTGTACCTGAAGTAGACGTAAAGAATACTATTCCGATAAATCAACACCTCTATCGGCTTAAATCTCTCAAAGTAGACAGGTCCAGAAGGAGGTGGAGGCTATGCTCAATTAGGTCATCATCGAACCAAGCCAGAGCGAGCGGAGCTCGCCGATTATCTTCATTCCCAAACCGGATGGGACTCAATGAATTTGGTTGGATTATTAGAAGATCAACACTGTTACAAAATCAGACTTATATCCAATACTGACATTGGAAAACTGTATCGAGAAAGTTGGACAAGTCAGTTACACCACAAAGTTGGACTTGATGCGTAGTTTCTGGCAGGTACCTTTGTCAGAGACAGTAAAATAAATTTCTGACTTGTAACGCCAAATGGACTGTATCAATTCAAAGTGATGCCTTTTGGAATGAACAACACACCCAACACATTCCAAAGACCTATGAACAGAGTTGTGGCCTGATTAATAAACTGGGCAATCTGTTTGGACGATGTAGTGATCTTTACTAAGTCCTGGAAAGATCACTTGGTACAGTTGAAAAAGCTCTTTGAATGAATACGTGAAACAAAACTGGTAATAAAATTAAACAAAACTAAATTCACGAAAGCAGACGTGATGTTCTTGGGACATAACATCGGTCATGGAAAGTTTACCCCATGGAACACAAGGACAAAAGTTACTCAGGAATTTCCACGACCAACCTCGAATAAAAAGATGTTTCGCTTCTTAGGAGTCAGCGGATTCTATCAGAAATTTGTTCCAAATGTCAGCAGTGTAGTGGCACCATTAACCAATTTGCTGAAAAAGAACAGATGGACAGAACAATGCCATGAGGCACTCGACCATTAAAAAGAAATATTGACCACCAAACCAGTTTTAGATATACCAAACGATTCAAAACCTTTCAAAGTTGCCGTGGACACTAGTGACGTAGGAGTTGGAGCTATCCTCCGACAGGATGATGAGATGGGATTGTACTTTTCAAAGAAACTCAACATCCACCAGAGAACATGTTCCATGATTGAGAAAGAACTATTGCATTTGGCACTAGCCTTACGACATTTTATTGTGTACTCACAAAACAGCGTGTTGGAGGCAGTTGTGTACACAGATCCCAATCTGCATACATTCATTGAACGCATTAAAGACTATTTCATTGGAGTCTTAAGTTACAGACTTTTAGTTTAAAAAATAGACATGTAGCATGTCGTAAGGATATAATCACAGATGCGTTCTTACAGATTTAACTGATAAAGTTTAGACGGAATTTGCATTTATCCAATGGAAAATATAGGTATATGGGAAAAATTAATGTGATCTTAGATTTCAGTTATCTGTATGTTATGGTAATGTGTTTAAAGAATAGAAAAACAAATGAGACCGTGTTTTCATTATGATGGTTCTTTTTTGAGAGAGAAGATGTTATGAACGTGTGAAGGGTAATGTACCTTTAAGAGAGTTGAAGGATTTACAAGCACAGTGAGTTCTGGAAAATTTAGAATGTAACATTTGGTTCAGCAGCTGGCAGAACCTGGGTTGCTATGAGATAAAAGATAAAATCAAATTTGTCCAATCCGTTTACATTATGTCCCAAGAAGCTAAACTACAATCGAGTTTAAATTTGGCATTTGGCAAGATTTTTTTAAAAATGTAATGAGCCGATGCTTTGTGATATCAAGCTGTAAACGAAATTGACCAGTTCGGGGAGAACTGCCACGTCACTAACATCTGCAGACTGCCCGGAGAATAGCTCTCTTAAATCCATCTATATTTATCAATGACCTGTGAGACAGAAACACTACGGAGAATAAAAGAAGACAGAGGAAGATACAAAGAGAAGATTCGATAGCTGGCAGGTTGTGCAATTTGTCTGCTTTGGTAAATCTGAATTGGGGGGTTTATCGGACCAGTATTGTAGAAGGGAAAGTAAAAGATAGGTCAGAGAAAGGAGTTGCAAATAGTTATTAGGTAATTATTCTCTGTTAGCCTTTAAAAACAAAGTTGTTAATTTTTACTTTAAATACTCACCTTTAGGATGGTTCTTGGCCTTCCGAATTTTTACAGATTACAGCACTGTCTAAATCTTTTCTGTCTTGCAAGTTTAAATTGGCGTGCGGGATGGGGGTGGGGGTGGGGTTTACCCCGTGTTGTAACACTTTAACTCTGATTTCTCTGCAAAGATACTGCCAGACCTGCTGAGCTTTTCCAGCACATACCTGTCTTCGATTTCTGGTTTACGAAATCTGCAGTTCTCTTGACTTTCTTATGCGTATCATTGGCAGCCTTGGCTGAAGTGCTGGAGGACAGGAAGGCAGCTAATGTTTTTATATTATTTGTAATAAGGCTGCAAGGAAAGCCCAGGGAACTACAGACCAGTGAGTTTGATGTCGAGGATGGGTGAGTGTTTGTAGGAGATTCTGAGAGGCAGGATTTACATGCATTTGAAAAGGCAAGGACTGATTAGGGATATTCAGCACGGCTTTTTGTCTGGGAATCCATGTCTCACAAACTAGATTGCAGTTTTTGAAGAGGTGATCAGAAAGATAGAGGAAGTTAAAGCAGCATGCGTTGTCTATGTGGACCTCAGTGAGGCCCAACAATGTTCCTCATGGTAGCCTCGTTCATAAGGTTACATCACAGGGGATCAGTGAGAGCTCGCCAATTAGACACAAAGTTGGCTTGATAGGAGGTGGTAGCTTATGCTGGGAGAGATGTGTTGTCCAAATTGGAGGCTCGTGACCAGTGGTGCGCCACAAGGAACAATCTGCTGCTGTTCATTGTTTCGGCAAATGATTTAGATGAGAATATATGAACCATGGATAATAAGTTCGTCGACAAACCCCACACAATTGGTGTTAATAGTGGACAGTACAGAAGGTTATCTTAAAGAACAATGAGATCGTGATCAACTGAGAAATTGGGCTGAGGATTGGCAGGTAGAGCTTCATGCAGCTAACTGTGAGGTGTTGCATTTTGTTAGACAAACTAGGGCAGTATTTATACAGTTAATGGTAGGGCATTGGGGATTGTATTCGAGCAGAGAGATCCAGGGTGCAGGTACATAGTTCCTTGAAAGTAGAGTCACAGATAGACAGTGTTGTGAAGAAGGCATTAGGCACACTTACCTACATCAGTCAGAGCATTGAGTACAGACATTGGGACATCATGTTGTGGCTGTACAAGGCCACATTTGGAGTACTGAGTACAATTATTGTCGCCCTGCTGCAGGAAGGATGTTATAACCTGGAAAGGGGACAAAGTATTTAAAATGATGTGACGGAGACGGGAGGTTTTAAGATACATGGAGAGGCAGGGATTTTGTTCCTTTTGCGTAGGAGGCTGAGGGGTGACCTTACAGAGGTTTATAAAATCAAGAGTGACATGGATAGGATAAATAGACAAGGTCTTTTGCCCAGAGTGGGGGTGTCCAAAATCAGAGAGGATAAGTTTAAGGTGAGAGGGAAGACATTAAAAAGAGATCTAAGAGCAGCTGTTTCTCACAGAGATTGGTGCATAAATGTAGTGACCTGTCAGAGGAAGAGGTATTGGTGAGTGCAATTACAACAATTGAAAGACAATCTGATGTGTACATGAATATGAAAGGTTTGGAAGTTTAGGAAACCTGGTGAGCATGGATGATTTGGGTCAAAGGGTCTGTTTGCATGTTGTATGAGTCTAAGAGTCTCTGACTCCAGAACTCCTCTTTTGTCACTACTTCTTCATTGCATTCAATTATTTTCCAAGTTAAAACTCCTCTGTAAATACTTTCAACGATACAACTCGCTGAACGTTCTAAAATACAGAATTCCTGGCATTGTTGTGGTGCTGTACACCACAGCAGTAGCAGCAGCTGAAACAGCATTATATTCAAACACAATCTGTAACTTTTTGGCTGGGATAATCCCTCAGTCGACCATTTCCACCAAGCTGACAACTCTGACATCTCCCTGGGGAATGCGGAAAACTACTCAGCTACGTCCAGTTCTCAAAGCGAGAAATAGTTACAATCTGACTAATTATCACACCATCAGTGTTTTCATAAAAGTGAAATTAGTGGGTTTTTTTTCTGACAGAGCTGTCAAGCAGCACAGAAATAACCTGCTCAGTGTGGAATCTGATAGGTCCCCATGTGGAGATGGTGCTGTTGTGGAAATGTCACTGGATTACTAATCCAGACCAGGTTGATGCTCTGGCAGCTGGTGGAAGTTAAAACAATTAATAAAATATCAAGAATTATAATCTGGTGTTAGTAACAGTGACCTTGAAGCCAATGTCGATTGTAAACAGAATTTCCTTCCCCAATGTACTTTCAGGAAGTGAATCTCCCGTGCTTTCCTGGTCTGGCTTAAAAGTGACTCCAGACACAGAGACATGTGATACACTCTTCAATGGACAAGCAAGACACTCAAATGTATCAAACTGCTCCGAGGCTTGGAAGGATAAAACCGACTGAAAACTCGGTATTGAAAAAGGGAACAGGAAATGCAGTCCTGTTGACACTGCAGAGACCTCCTTCTTAACATCTCTGATCCTCTGACAGCTGTACTCCAGCTGTCTCCTGATCCATTTAATGTCCAGAAATCCATATTTTTTTTCAATGTCCTGGCTTCCACAGCCTTATATGGGAGAGAATTCCCCAGGTTCATCAGTCTGTGAGTGCAGACATTTATTATCATCTCAATGCAGAGTGACCTGCCTGCACCTAATACTGTGGCTCCTTGTTTTATCCGTCCCAGTCAATGCAATTACCATTCCTGCTTCCAATCTGTCTCGACCAGTCTGGGTTTTATATATTTCATTGATATCTCCATTCGTTTTCCTAAAGCCCATGGATTACAGTCCCAATCCAGTCAATGCAAGAGCTGCCCCATAACAAGCCTGTCATCCCAGAGATCAGTCTGGTCATCCTTCACTGCTCTCCCTCAATGTTAGGTTTATTCTTTATGAGGTACGGAGACCACATCTGCACACATTACTGCACAATGTTCGAGATGGGGTCTCACCAAGGCCCTGTACAGCTGCAGTAAGACACCCTTACTCCTGCACTTAAATCTCCCTGAAATGAAGGTCAACACGTTTATCTTCCTAACTGCTTTCTTTCCTGCAATATTGTTGTCAGTAACTGGTGTACAAGGATATCCAGGCCCTTTTCAATATTACAGGTCTCCTCTTGTTGGGTCTATGTTCACTGGTCAGTGTGCCAATACCATTCCCAGTATTGACTTCTGGGTTCAGAACTCACTGCCCTGCATGGACCTCGGAGGGCTGCACAGAAGAAACAAAGACAGAAAATAAATCCCTTTAAAGATCAACATGTTTCAACTTATCTCTTTTCAAATGATAGGTTGCTGTTCTATTGTTCCCACCAAAATACACACCGTCACATCCACCCCATTGCTCTCCATCTGCCACGTATTTTCCCATTCAGTCAACTTGTCTCAATCACCTTGTAGCTTTTCTACATCCCCCCACCCATGCACAATCCGACCTCATTCAGTGCTTGCAGCAGTTTTGGGAATAGTGCATTTGATTCCCTCAACTAAATGTTAAACATGCATTGGGAACAGCTGAGACCCAAGCACCAATCCTTGCAACACACTTCAAAACATGTGGCTTCCACTTCAAAACATATGGCTTTATTCATGTTCACTGTTTCCTGTCAGCTCTCTTATTCTAAAACCATGTTGATATTTTACCCCAATCCTGTAACATCTATTTTTGCATACTAGTCTAGAGTCTGTATCAAGATCATTCTGAAAATCCAAATGCATTGCATCCATTGCTTCTCCGTACCTATCAACCAGTCATTTTCTCAAGTATGATTCCCATTTCATGTTGACCCATTACATAAAATCTAGGAGCATCAATAAGATCAGGGCTGATCATTTCATGTCCTCAGCTCCACGTACCTGTCCGCTCTCCATAACCCATTGTTCCTTTAATGCTCAAAACATTATCTATCTGAGCTTCAAAAACATTCAATGATAAAGCCTCAACTATTTCAGTGGGCAGGAAATTCCACTGATTCACAATCTTCTTGATCAAGAAGTTCCTTCTCAATTCAAGTCCTAAATCTGCTCCACCTAATTTTGAGATTTTGCCCTCTTGCCGAAGTTTCGCCTGCTACTGGAAACATCCTCTCTATTTCTATCCTATCTATTCCAATCATAATCATATATGTTTCTATCTGATCCTCCCACATTATTTCAAATTCCAATCAATATATAATTCTAGTCCACTCAGTCTCTCCACATAAGCCAACCCCCTCAACTCCAGAACCAACATAGCGAACCTCCTCTGTATCCATTGTAGCCAGGACATCCTTTCTCAAGTAGCGAGACCAAAACTGCACAGAGTATTGCAGGTGTGATCTCCCCAGCACCTTGTACAGCTGCAACATAACCTCCCTGTGTTTAAACTCAATCCTTTTCGCAATGAAGGACACAATTCCATTTGCCTTGTTAATTATTTGTTGCACCTGCAGGTCAACTTCTGTGATCCATGCACAAGGACATCCAGGTCCCTCTACACAGACGCATGCTGAATTTTTACCATTCAAATAATAGTCTTTTTTTACTGGTAGTCCTACCAAAATGGATGACTTCACATTTATTATAATTGTAATCCAGACCTTTGCTTATAATATTTATGTCCCATTGTAAAGTTTATCAGTTCTCTGCACACTTTGCTCTGCCACTCATTTTAGTATAATCTGCTATCGCTGAGACACTACACTTGGTCCCCAACTCCAAAACGTCGATGTAAGCTGTGAATAATTGCGGTCCCAGCATCGATTCCAGAGGCACACCACTCGTCACTGATCAGTAACCAGAGAATCACTCATTTATTCCCACTCATTGCTTCCTGTTAATTAACCAATCCTCCATCCATGTTAATACATTACCCATAATGCCATGCATCTTTTCCTTCCGCAGCAGCTGTTTTTGGTGGCACTGTGTCGAATGCCTTTTGTTCATGTCGGTACACCACATCGACTGTGTCTCCGTGGTCATAATGTCTTCATAGATGTCTAGTAAATTATTTAAGCATAACCTGTCTTTCATGAACTAATGCAGTGTCTGTCAAACGGGACAATTTCTATCGAGATGCATGCTATTTATTCCTTGATTGTAGATTGACATATTTTCCCCACTGCACATGTTAGGCTTAACTGTGTATAACTCGCCACATTTTTCCTACTTCCCTTTTTAAACAGTGGTGTCTGATTTCTTGTTTTCCAACCTTCTGGAACTGCATTAGAGTCAGGTGAATTTAGAAAAGTTCCGCAAATGCATTTGCTATTTCTCGCACCATTCTGTTAGTACCCTGGGATGCATTGCATCAGGTCCTGGAGACTTACCTACCTTTAGATCCATTAGCTTGCCCAACACTCTCTCCATCGTCGAAATGGTTGTTTCCAGGTCCTCACCTACCTTCCTCCATTTGACAATTACTGGCATGTTATTGGTGTCCTTCACTGTGAAGACCGACTAAATATCTGTTCCATTGCTTGGCCATTTCCTCATATCCCATTACGGAAACCCCTTTCTCACCCTCTAAAGGACTAATGCTTACCTGAGCCACTATTTTCGTTTTATATATTTATATAATCTTTTGCTATCTGTCGTTATACTCTGAGGCAGTTTACTCTCATAATCGATCTATTTTATATTTCTTGACAGTTTTTTTGTTGCTCTTTTGACCTTTAAAGTTTTCCCAATCTTTTAGTTTTGCACTGGTCTTTGCCATTATTTATGCCATTTATTTTAATTTGATAGCCTTATTTACTGAGACATCCATGGCAGCTTACCTTTTTTCCTACAGTCCCTCCATGTCACTGTTATATGCTGTTGCAGAGCACTTGGAAAAATTGCTTTGAAAGCCATCCACTGTTCATATACAGTTCCACCATAAAGTATTTGCTTCCAGTTAACTTTAGCTAACTCTTCCCTCATCCCATTGTTGTCTGCTTTGTTGAAGCGTAGGACCCTGTTATTGGATTTTACCTTCTCACCTTCCATCTCTATTCTAAATTCAACCATACTTTCAGTTCCAATAATTTCTCCCAAAGCATTTATTTATTAATTTCATTCTTTTTCTCTTGAGACTTAGGCTTTCCAGTCTTCCTGGGAAGATTTGATTTGTTTTCTTCTGTGAGGACATCACTGAAATAATTGCTTCATAGTTCTGCTATTGCTCTGTTCTCTATTCTCCTTCCTCTGGGTTCAGACTGCAATGAAGCTGCTCTTGTTTACTCTTACCTTTTCCATTGACAGTTCACTCTAATAATTCTTGTCAATATTCTCTTCAGAAACCCATCAATTCATGTCCACACCTTACTTGTTGGGGAAGAGGATTAGCTCACCAGTAAAAACCATGATATGGAGTCGCTGGTTTTGGACATGGTTGGACAAGGTAAAAAATCAAACGACACCAGGTTAGAGCCCAGTGGGTTTATTTGTAAACACAAGGTTTCATTGCACTGCTCCTTCATCAGGTGTAAGAGAGAGGAACACCTTAAACACAGAAGTTATAAGGAAAAGATGAAAGGGTTGTACAACTTGTGCACATGAATTGTCCACACAACTGAGATGGCTCTTAAATACTTAATCAGTTAGAATGGGGATGCAAATTTGATTGATTATTATGCAAATCACAGAATTTATTTCGAGTCACTGCCTGGAGATACTTTCAGGTAAATGAAGTAACACTTGCGGTCAGACAATGTCTTCTAAGCGTGAGAACTTGATTGGACGCTGTCTGTGTCCTCACCTGGAGTCAGACTGGTTTTATTTACAAATTAGGAGTTTATAAAATATCACATTGGCTGACTGAATACAAATTGTATGTTTTTGGAACAAAATAAAATGCATCTGCAAATACAAATGGTCAAATCCAAATTCTCCCCACAAATTTATATGTGCACACGTGTGTGTGTATGTGGGAGAGAGGGGAGCGTGTCTGTGTGAAGGGGGGAGAGAGAGAGAGACACTCTATGTACGTGAGAGACAGTGAGGGGGATTGTGTGTGTGAGTGCGGGAGTGAGAGAGAGAGGCTGTGTGTTCATGCGTGCATGTGACAGAGTGGAGTGTGCGTGTCAGCATGTGAGACAGGGATAGTGAGATTGTGTGGAGCGGATAGGGAGAGTATCCACAGTGTATGTAACGGGGAGAGTGAGAGTATGTGCTTGTCCAGGCGAAAACACAGACAGATAGAGCACATCCCTTTCCCCCCACACACACACACTCCGTGGCTTCAGAGCGTCACCTCTCTGCAGCATCTGCCCCATTTGGTGTCCATGTTACAGACCCAGCTACAGCAACTACAGTCCCCATGCTGCATCCAGTGTTGGGTCAGCAAATCCTCAGGTCTCCCTGAATGTGTGAGGCAGCTCACAGCACAACCTTCAGAAAACCATCCCCAGCCCCACCACTGATTGTTCAATAACAAGAGTCAGTCAGAAGCCCCACAGCTACAAGTTAGATGCCTGATCCTTAATAATTATACTCGAGGATTCTCCTCGTGTAACTGACTGCACGATTAACTGAGAGAGACAAACAGAGGCGTTCCGTGGGCAGGCCCATACCAAGTTTCAACCACTTGAGTCAGAGCTGCTGGAACACTCCTGCCAATGGAACACCACATGGGACACAACGGGAAGTGAACAACAGTCTGACACACACCATTGCAATGTTTCTGAGCTTCACCATGCCAGCACTCGATGCACGATGGAGTCGAAAACTAAGGCCAACTAAGATACAGAAAAAAAGCAAATAATTTATTAACTGATAACTTGCTGAAAATATGGATAAGGAGATGAGGGGATTGGGATAAGGGGATAAGGGAGACCAATGGTGGGTCCAATCCCAAGAACGCAAATATTGCCAGGTCCGCTACAATGGTCCATTGCCTCAAATTCTGATTCATCTTCACAGAACCAGCCCAGACACCATAAACTGGGGTAAGGTAACGGCTAATATGGAGAGCTGTGTCGGCCGTGCCAGTGGATTACTCGATAAACTGGATTATCTGCACAGCATGGGGAGCATTGCAAACCTTTGCCAGGATATTGCAACCCTCTACCTTCACCCTCTGCCTCCTACCTTTGAGCCAGCATTGCATCCACATGGATTTCATATGAACCAACCCTGATAAAAAGATGACCATGCACAATGTTATTCAATGCCTTACTGAAGTCCATATCGACAATGTACACCACTCTATCTCAATCTTTTTAGTCGCTTCTTCAAAGAAATCTCAGTCAAGTCAGTGAGACACAAGATTGCTTGCACAAAGACATGTTGACTATCCCTAATCAGTCATTACCTTTCAAAATGCGTGAAAATCCAATGACTCATAATCCCCTCCAACAATTTACCCACCACTGACGTCAGAATCACTAACTTTTCCTTATTACCCTTCTTAAATCCTTTAAGTAGTGGCACCACGTTAGCCAACCTCCAGTCTTCCGACACTTTACTTGTGGCTAATAATGATAGCAACGTGCCCAGCAATCACTTCCCTAGCTTCCCACAGAGTTCTAGCGTACATCTAATAAAATCCAGGAGATTTTCCTGCATTTGCATGTTTTAAGACCTCCAGCAGCTCCTCTGTAATACAGACACTTTCCAAGATGTCACTACTTTTTTCCCAATTTCTCTAGCTTCCATATCCTCCTGCACAGTAAACACTGATACAAAATATTCGTTTAGTACCTCGCCCATTTCCTGTGGTTCTGCACATGGGCAGTTTTGCTGATCTTTAAGGATGTCCTATTCTCTCCACAGTTACTCTTTGTCCTTGACGTATTTGTAGAATTCCTTTGGATTCTTCTTAACTCTATTTGCCAAAGCTATCACATGTCCCCTTTTTATGCTCCAAATTTCCCACAAGTATACTCTTGTTGCCTTCCGACTCTTCTCGTGATTCACTTTAAATCAGGAATTAAGAGGATAATGATGACCATTCCGATTGATGGAGAAATCCATCTCGTTTACTGACACGCTTTAAGGAAACAAACTGCCAGTCTTACCTGGTCTGGCCTACACGTGACTCCAGGCACACAGCAATGTGGTTGACTGCCAACTGCCCTCTGGGCCATTAGGGATGGGTAATAGATGCTTGCCTAGCCAGGGACGCCCTCATCCCGTGAATGAATTAAGAAAACAATCCTCAATTCCTGCTGTCCATACCTGACGTATGCTTCCCTTTTATCTGTGACCAGAACCTCAACTTCTCCAATCTTGCAGCATTCCTTACACGTACCAGCCTTACCCTTCACCGTAACAGGGCCATAATGTCTCTGTACTGCTGACATCTCATTTTTGAAGGCTTCCCACTTCCCAACTGACCCCCTTTTCTGCGAATATCTGTCCCAATCGTATTTGGAATATACTTCGTTAATATCATAAAAATTGGTTTTCAACAATTTCGAACTTTAAGTTTTAGTTCTGGTTCTTCCTTTTCCATCTCTATTTTAAAACGAATAGAATTATGATGACTTGCCATAAAGTGCTCCCACACTGATACCAAAACCACCCCCTCCCCACTGTCTTAATTCCCAAGGGGAAGGTGACGTTTTGCTCCTTCTCTGTGATGGAGAGCATTGGTCAAGAAGCTGCAGTGTTGTAATTGGGATTGGGGTCAGCAGAGTCTTCGGCTCATTCATTTGAATCGAATAATAATTTGTCTCAATGCCATTTTCATTGAGTGTGACAGATGGATTATCTGCACAAGGTTGAGCTAGATTCCTCGTGTGATCGTATTGGCATCACCTCATTAACTACCCCACCCCACCCCATGGTGTCCCTCTCATTCAATACCAGCCTGATTCTCCCACCCATCAAAGTTGGAGGTAATCACCATCACCCGCATGCCCCTTGGTATTCCGTGATCTTTGGCACTGGCGCCATCTTTAAAAGGCCAATGGGCACATGGTTGAGCTTTCTCAGGCTGGCACTGTCCTGCACAATTTATCCTGAACATGGCATATAAGGGGCAATTACACCATGGTTTGTTCACAGGGGCACGGAGGGGCTAGTGGATGGGCTAGTACAGAGGGGACCATTCTCTTCCCAGTGGGGGCCACACCACTAGACACAGCGAGCATGGTCTGGGCTTACCACCCAGCATGCAGCACCATCTCTCTCTCTCTCTCTCTCTCTTTCTTTCCTTTCTCCTATATCTCCCTCACTAATACCACTGGATGGATACAACGCTGTTGACTGACTCCCTCTGGACACGTCACGATTTCCCCCCTCCCCCACCTACATCAGCACTAACAGCAGAGTCACCCACTCTCACCCTCACTTCATCCTTCACCGTCTCCTATTCCAGGACAAACAGCTCGGAATAGGACACAAAGGGTGAAGTTGGGTTTCCCCAACCCACTCATTTACCTGTGTGTCTGTATTTGACTCTGTGGGTATCTATATGTGGGTGCAGGTCTGACAGTCTCTGTGGTGTTTAAAACGACACAATCTCTCCATCAGCTAGCCTCCTTACCCTGCTGCAATGACAGCAGCAGAGAGTGAAACCCTTCAAGAATTCAGTCTGGGAGGGAGAGACGGAAGCAGCTCACAGCACTATCCAAACTGACAACACCATCAACACGTACACCTTCCCCCAACGCCCTCCACCCCCCACCCCCACACACACTCACACACAATGCTGGTAGGTCGAGGGTTGTAAATATACTTAGATCTGTCAGAATAGAAATGCTCGCTTCCGAGTGAAACATTTTGTCAGGAGATGAGATGGATTGATTTCTCATTCTGTGACTTGTAATGCTTAAAAATTATGTGAGAAAGTATTGAAAAGTCCCAGAATACGTCCAGTAATGTTGGTAATGACACAGGAACAACATTGTTTAGCATCAGACAAAACTGCTCTGTGCTTCCAAAGATATTATTTGAAAAATCAAACGGCCATGCAATTTTACAGATTCACAGCAGAGGATTTCTTATCTTCTCAGAGTTAAAAACAGTGACACCGATGCAGTGGTGTGGGTAGTCCAGCAGAGGGAGGTATTGTGTGAATCTAATCACAAAACTCAGAGGCGAGCACTGTTGCCTCCCAGCACCAGGCACCCGCACTCGTGTCCACTCTCAGGCGACTGTCTGTGTGGAGTTTCATATTCTCGCAGTGTCTGTGTGGGTTCCCTCTGGGTGTTCTGGTTTCCATCCACAGTCTAACATTGTGGATGTTAGGTGAATTAGACATGCTAAATTGTCCATTGTGCCGAGGGATGTGTAGGTTAGGGGCATTAGTCATGGGCAAGCGTAGGATAGCATTTGAACGAGTCTGGGTGGGTTACTCTTCGAAGGATCAGTGTGGACCTGTTGGGTCGAAGGGCCTGTTTCCACACTGGAGCGATTCGATGCACTCTATGAACAAAAGGGACAGACGGAGAGAGAAGAGGAGGAAGACTTTGATTCTAAGTTCAATCTATTTACTTCAAAAACAACTTTGCACAGAGATGCAGACAGAGGTACACACAAACTGAAATACTGACACTAACACACATAACACATGCCCACAGAGATACGCGCGTAGATATGGACATTTACACAAAAACGCACAAATATAACCCCATATAGAGGCACACACGATCTTTAATACAGAGATAAATACTTTTTTTTTAGAATAGTTGACTAGATTATATACAACGTGAAAACAGGCCCTATGGCCCAACAAGTCCACACTGACCTGCTGAAGCGCAACCCACACAGACCCATTCCCCTACATTTACTCCTTCATTTAACACTACCGGCAATTTGGCATGGCCAATTCACCTAACCTGCACATTGGTTTTGGATTGTAGGAGGAAACTGGAGCACCCGGAGGAAACCCACGCAGACACAGGGAGAATGTGCAGGGAAAATTAATTAATTTTTAGTTAATAAGTTATCATTGGTTAGTCGGAGAAGGCAGGAGAATGGGGTTCAGAAATACTTCAGCCGTGATCAAATATCATGGCAGAAAAGATTAGCTGAATGGCCTCATTCTGCTCCAGTGTTCATTGCTCATATGATCTTTCCTGGAATTGTCTTTCTATGAGGTCAATGGAGACTGAATTTGATATGTATTTGGTTTAGGAGAGTTAATGGGAATGTGGACAGGTTTGAGGGGCTGAGCGGTCGATATCTGTTTCTAATTGTCGAATCCTTATACAACAAAGAGTGGTGCTTGGTTTGAGGGGAACACATTTTGAGAATAAGGACCTTCCCATTTCAAACTGAGGCAGGGATACTCCTTTCTCTTTAGGCTTGTGTAATCTGTGGTGTTCTCATCCCTGGGGAGCAGTGAAGACTGGATTACAGAAAACACTCAAGGTTGAGTTCCATAGAACTTTGATGAACTGGAGAATCCATGTTTATTGGGGACAGGAAAATTATGTTTATTTACAATCACATCAACAATGCACATTCCAAATGGTGCAGCAGGCTCAAGGGGCTGATTGGCCAGTTGCTGTTCCTAACACATGTGTTGTTCTTTCAAACACTCCGTACTGTTACAGAGGTAAAGAAAGATTCCATTCAGCCTGTCAGCATCATTATAATGAGACAGAAGGAGACCATTCTGTTCTCTAAGGATTTACGCATGAATAAACTGAAGTCATCATTCAACTCGCCAAGTACCTTACACAGTGTAGGATGAGGCCATCCAACCTTTCTAGCCTGCTGCCCAGCAACAGGGGAAACCCAGTTAACTATCAGGGAATAAACATTCGGGATATTCAGGTTGTAAAGTTGTAACTGTGTTGGAGTTCCTCGGGGAGCAGTGTGAGATTATCAACTATTTAGAATCTATGCCAATGACGTGGATGAGAGGATTGATTGGCTTGGAGCTCAGTTAGCTCATTCACCAAGATAGTCATTTAACTGGACATGAAGACTCTGCAATGCATAGAGACGGGGAGGTTAGTGAGCAAAACCTTGGCAGAAAACAGCATAATGTGGGTTAAGAGAAATCAGTGCTGTGTTGAACAGAGAAAATAACAGTAACCCACTTAAATGGAGAGAAAATCACAGAACTCTGGTACAGAAGGATTAGTGCATTCCAGTAAATAAGCCACATAAACCTAGTCAGCAGATTCAGCCAATAATTAGAAAAGGGCATCGAATCTTGCTGTTTTATGCAAAAGCTATTGGGTATAATCATTAGGATGCATTACTGCATTTGTACGTGACAATTCTGAGACTACATCTGATATACTGTCTCTTGTAATGAACGCCTAAACTGAAACAAAAATATGCAATTGTTTTAGAAGCTATTCACTGATGTTTCACTTTACTCTTTGCTAGAATGAAGGCCTGATGGAATCATAATGTCATACAGCACGGAAACAGACCCTTCAGTCCAGCTTATCTGCACCGACCAGATATTCCAATCTGATGTAGTCATCTTTGCCAGCATTAGACCCATAATCCTCTAAACGGTTCTTATTCACATGCCCATTGCCTCTTAAATGTTATAATTGTAACAGCCTCCATCACTTTCACTGTCAGCTCATTCCGTTCACACACTACCCTCTTTACAGAAAGGTTACCCCTGCAGGAATCTTTGTAATCTTGCCACTCTTACCTTAAATCTATGCCCTCTGGTTTGGACTCCTCAGCCCTTGGAAAATAACCATATTCATGCCCCTCATGGCCTCTCCAAGGTCAGGGCACTTCAGGCCTGAGGATATGAGATGTTCACACTGAACCATAAAGGGCCCTGAGGAGAGCATACTGAACGTAGCTGAGGAATGAGAGAATAAAACTAAGGATTTAATTTAATAAAACAATATATGCATTTTAACACAGTACTTTGAAGAGATGAATTTATTATACAATAATTATGATGCCACACATAAAAGTATTTACAAATGATAAATTACAAATCAGTCCTAAATGGAGCAGGTAACAGGGATGGAGTATGCAATCAGGGGAATGTTTAACCAGACATTACATGGTTCACGTTGGTGTTCTGGTGACATTATTATATGTTTCCGCTCAGAGAGGAAGAAAATGTAACTTGTCTGAACAGCCACAGCCATTGATCCATCAATTTACTTGTTCGTCTCGACAGCAACATATAGAACATACAACATGGAACAATACAGCGCATAACAGGCCCTTTGGCCCTCAATGTTGGTCCGACCTGTGAACTATTCTCAGCTCGTCCCCCAACACGATCCCAAAATCACCCATGTGCTTATCTAAGGATTGTTTAAATCTCCCTAATGTGGCTGAGTTGACTACATTAGCAGGTAGGGTATTCCATGCCCTTATCACTCTCTGCGTAAAGAACCTGCCTCTGACATCTGTCTTCAATCTATCACTCTTAAATTTGTAATTATGCCCCTTCGTACAAGCTGACATCATCATCCTAGGAAAAAGACTTTCACTGTCTCCCCTATCTAATCCTCTGATCATATTGTATGTCTCTATCAAACCCCCTCTCAGCCTTTCTACATAAGACCTTCCCTCCAGACCAGGCAACATCCTGATAAATCTCCTCTGCAACTTTTCCAATGATTCCACATCCTTCATGCAATATCGGGACCAGAACTGTGCGCAATATTCCAAGTGTGGTCTCACCAGCGTTTTGTATAATTGCAACATGACATTGTGACACCGGAACTCAATCGCTCGACAAATGAAACCTAACACACTGTATTCCTCTTTAAGAGAGAGCAGAAAATCTATCAGTCATCTTTACCACTCATGGAGGGTTCCTTTTGAGAATTCATTGGAATGTCCCCACTGCCAACAGAGAAGGGAATTCAGCCAAGTCCAACTGTTCCAGGAAGAAACCTATTGCCATCAGCATCTATGAGGCAGAATAACAATTGAGACCATCTCAATTTTCCTTTTGCCATGAAATTAACTATTATCTGGACAAAACTCTTCCAAACTAATATTCTGCAGAGTTTGTTTTTTTTCTCTGTTTACTTTCAGACGTATGTGTGTGTGTCTCTGATTTAAAGGAAAATAAAGAATGATACACATATCATCAATGTCCAAACTGTCTATCATTTTTCTTTCCATCGTTTCTTTGAATAACTTTGCTTTTGTTTTAAATAAATTATTTTTACAAATTTAAGAAACATGCCTGACATGTTCGGAACACTGTACCTGATCCAGTATGAGACGGATATCATTTACCATATCACACACTTGGTTACACTGATAATTTCTCGTGACAGATGGAGGAGTGGGACTAGAAACAAATACAATGACTCTCCAACCTCAGTAGGAGAAGGAGAAATTATCTAAGGACCGTTTGAGTTGGAATTGTCTTCCCCACAGGTCTGTGGCACCTGTGTGTTTGCATTTATTCAAAACTGTGTTAGATGGGCGATTTAGCATGGTCAATCCACCGAAAGTGTTTAGACTGTGGGAGGAATCTGGTGCACCTGGAGGAAACACTTTCAGACAGGGGGAGAATGTGAAAACTCAATACAAACAGTCTTGAGTGTGGAAGCAAGCCAGGCCCCTGGTACTGTGAGACAGCCGTGTTAACCACTGAGACACTATGCCACTTCCACCCCCTCCCCCCTAAACCCGGTCCATGGTACTGTGAGACAGTCATGCTAACCACTGACACACCATGGCACTCCCACCCTGCTCCCCCCAATGATACCCTGTGCTAGGGAATACTGGGGAAAATGCAAATCTGTAATATAAACAGAAAACAGTGGCAAAACACTACAGATGAGCCAGTATCTGGAAAGAGAAGCAGAGTTAGAATATTAAGCCTGATATTACCCAATGTGGAAAAACTCATATTCGACTCAATAAGTTAAATCTGTTTCTGTCTGCTCCGGTTTTCCAGCACTTTCAACTTACTTAGTCTTTTGGACTGTGGATAATTGTCTGATCTGAAAGGGAACAGTGAAATTGCCATTTCTTTTGGCTCTCGAGTATTTGGTTGTGGCTTCTGAATGAAAATTTTTAAAGTATGAGAATGACTACCATTATGCATGATGAAAATGTTGAACTCAGTGGCACTGATATCACACAGTCAATCTTCTGTAAGTAACTAACTGAATTAACGATTCCAAATGTCATCAACGTCTTGTCATGCTCCTGATGTCACTGGCATCGCACTCATCCAGCAAGGTCTTACCTTTCCGAAACTTTAGAGTGTGCAAACATAAAATATCATGTGTTTATTTCTTTAACAGGACATATTCATCCAGGGTTTTGGAAGGCACTAGCAAGGGCAGAGTTTATTTGTCGTCCCCAGTAGCTCTGGAAAAGTCGCCAGAGAGCTACCTACTTGAACCTCTTCAATCCAAGTAATGCAAACCCACACAGAGCTGTTCCAAGATTTTTAGCAAATACTTGTGAAGGAAGAGCAAATTAGTTCCTTCGTCAGGATGCCATGCAACTTGGAAGATAACTTGCAGAGAGTGCTTTTTCCATTGTTCCCATTACCAGTGCAGAATGTTCTCTAATTACCATTAATCACAGTTTTGCTCAAGGTCCTTGATTCCACCCTCAGTCAAGTCCTGCTTCGATTGAAAGGGAAGTCACTCTGATCTCAACTCAAATTACATGGGAAGATCAGTAGAAAGAATAAGGAGCAAAAGACAAGAACAATGTTTGTTAGAACAATGTCCTCACAATATTCAAAAGAAAATTTATACATTGCCTTCCGACTCTGTCAGAAGTTGTTTGTCCTTATGGTGATGAGGTCGTTTGGTTAAACATTGTGTCAGACGGACAGGAAGAAGCTCCAATCTGTACCAACAGTGAACAAAACTATCTGTTAACGGTGCATCAAACAGTGGCAAACATCCTATTGTCTGAAGCTATTTGACATTGATCACTCCAAACTCACCATTCACTAATGACCAGTAGTCGCACAGAAATCAACATCTTCTACTCTGACAGCAAAAAAGGGAAAGGGAGGGTCAGGGAAAGTGGGAGTGACAGGGGAAGTGGTATGTCATACAGTGCGAGAAGTGTGAAAGGAGATGGTCAGTGGCAGGGTATGTAGCATCAGAAGGGGCAATGTAAGGGAAGTAGGTGAGTAAGGAAAAAGTAGGAAGAGGGAGGAGGAGGTGTGGCAGAAGTCCCATCAGTGGCAGGGAAAAGCATGTAGTTGGAAAAGTGAGATTGATGTAAAATCCTTTGAAAATTAAGAAAAAAGTTCCTCATACTTCTTTTATTAACACTTGTTTCTTGATCATGTTGTACATTCACTCTGTATTTCTGTATCTCCATCAAGTGCAGACATTTTCTCTTTCCCCAATATATTATTGCAAAATGATGTCACTTGTTAAAACAATATTCAGAACTGGGGTGCTTGTTCTTTTAATTTGCTAGCAATTCAACGTAGAAATGAGAATGTGAATTCATCTGCTACAGTGTGTTTATAATACAGAATTTAATTTAATCTTTATCCTCATCCCTCTAGCTCTTTCAAACAAATTTAATGAATGAACCTGCGTCCATCCGACAGATGAAAAAAAAATCTTCAGCTCTGACTGAATGTTATCCAGAATAAGCTGCAGGCCCATATACAACGTTTCAGTGCACAGTGCGAAAGGCTCGTCCAAAACTAATGATATACAAGCCTTATGAATATTACATGCAGAGGGGCGGAGTGTAAAAGCAGAATTCAGCTCCATGTGCAAAATATTATTTATGGCTCTGTCATAAAAGACCTCAACCGCATCACGCTGACAATTCACCAAAATATGAAAAACTTGAGACTGGAATTGTCATTTCTTCCTCTGCAATAGATCTGTAGAACAGGAAGGAAATGAAGGTTTGTTTCTGATATTCATAAATGTTGATGATATGAATGTGGGATATGGGGTGTGTTGGAGGATGATAAACAATGTTGTGGATGATGCAATGATTAGCCGGATGGGTCACGGTGAGGAGGAACGTGTTAAATTACAGGAGGGTACAAACAGATTGTTCAGGGGACCAGATAAAAACTAACACTGAATTATGTGAGATGCTGCACTTTGGAAGAAGTAACAAGACAACAGAGAACTCAAACCATGAAGAAAGTCTAGTCTTGCTTTTGTAACAGAAAAGGGTAAGGAGTGAACCTGACAGAGGTGTATAAGAGCATGAGAGGTATGGGCAGAGTGAACAGACAACAGCAGTTCCCCTTAGTCAAAGGGTCAAAAACAAGGGTCACATGTTTAAAGTGAAAGAGAAGATATTGAGAGGGGAGTTGTGCAATATGTTTTGAATCTAGAGGATGGTCTGTGTCTAGAATGCATTGGCTTGGAGGATGGTTCAGGAAGGTAACTTCACAAAATTTATAAAGCATTTGCATTAGCACTGGGTGGTGCAGACTCGATGGGCCTTGTCTTTATATATGATTCCATGTGGTGGCAGCCATGAAAGCTCTGATACGTTCTGAAGAAGTAACCAAAGGTAACTTGTTGTCTTGTTCTGGCAAACCGTGCTCAGTAAGTGGCAAAATTACAAACGAGCCTCATCCCATGGATTATCAGCATTTACTAGCCTCGGACAGCCCAGCCATCTCTGAAATAATCCATGTTAATTCACATGCTCAGTGCAAGAATCCTCCAACGACAGCGCCAACATTATTCCAGCTGTTTGACATCATTATTTTAAGAACACCAATAACATAGAAACAGACTTCCCTTCATTATTATAAAGACTGGGAGCTGTAAGGTTGCTATTTCTCAGAAAAATAATAAATTGCATCCTATATGTTCGCTGTGACAATGAGTCCATTTTCCTGTTTTCCTGCGAGCTGTTCATCACAGCATGACGGCTTGCGTAACACTCCATCCACCACCAGTAATATTTACTCCCAGTTAAACCAGCACATGAGATGCACTGCTGATACTCCATCCTACCACCCACTTGGATGGACCAACATCAACTGGGACTGAAACGTCTCAAGGGCAATTAATGCTGGTCAAGCTCCATTAAAATCCCAAAGCAATTGGAAAGACAATCGGATTTTCTATCATTATTGAAAAAAGTAGTGAGTTTTATTGATCTGATGAGCTTGCTGCTCTCTTTATAGCTGTGTTATCTGCGTCCATGAAACGATTTTGTGCATATATTAAAAGAACAATAAACACACTCAGATCACAGATAATACAAGGCAATGCAACATTTAGTAAAAACTGCCAGGGCATAGTAGGCTATAGGTCTTCAGGTAACTGGGAATCTTATCCGTTAGTGTTTTCTGGCTGGCATTGATGAGTTGGGCTGAAGGGTAGATTTATATGCTGTATGACTATCACTTTCATTTTTGAAAACAGGAAATTTATTCTCACTATTTCTATAGCTTCAAATTGCATCAAATGGTGAGGAATAAAATCTGCAAGGTCACACAGCACACTGACTCGAAGCTATATCATTCTCCATTCACTATCAAATGGTTCAGAACCCCGTTTCTCTCTTTGTAACATACCTGCTAGTGTCCCTGCACCACTATAATCCCTGGGGTTTATTACCATATACTGAATAGAAATTACATATATGCAACTGAATGCTGGCCTTGCTAATGAAACTCACCTCACAAGAAAAACTGAAAGGAATGTGCAGAATTAAAGTTATCCATTCGACCCAATCTGAGATCGAAAGCAGTATCAAGGCAGACCTTTACTTTGCGCTATGCTCCTGACCTTTCTCCAGAACCATAAAATTTCGCTGAGTGCTTTTGAGTGCTGTTAAAAAGTCACATATGGAAAGCTGTGCCCAATAATCTGAAAGGAACAGTCTTCATGCTCATGAGAATCATCTCATAATTTTTTAGTATCTAAAGACAATATAAATGCAGAAACCAGCTTCAGGAGTAAGTCACCAATAGAGGTCCGTCATGCAATAAGATATTGGATGAGCTGATTGTGATCTCAATTACACAGTCGTAGAGTCATAGAGATGTAAAGCATGGAAACAGACCTTTCAGTCCAACCCGTCCATGCTGACCAGATATCCCAAACCAATCTAATCCAACCTGCCAGCACCCGGCCCATATCCCTCCAAACCTTTCCTACTCATACACCCATCCAAATGCCTCTTAAATGTTGCAATTGCACAAGCCTCCACCACTTCCTATGGCAGCTCATTCTATACATGCACCACCCTCTGCGCGAAAACGTTGCCCCTTAGATCTCTTTAATATCTTTCACCTCTCAACCTAAATCTGTGCCCTCTAATTCTGGACTCTCCGACCCAGGGAAAAGACATTGCCTATTTACCTTATCAGTGCACCTCATAATTTTGTAAACCTCTATAAGGTAACCCCTCAGCCTCTGACGCTCCAGGGAAAACAGTCCCAGCCTGTTCAGCCTCTCCCGATAGCTCAAATCCTCCAACCCTGGCAACATCCTTCTAAATCTTTTCTGAACCCTTTCACATTTCACAACATCTTTCCGGTAGGTAGGAGACCAGAATTACACACAATATTCCAACAGTGGCCTAACCATTGTCCTTTAAAGCCGCAACATGACCTCCCCACTCCTGTACTCAATGCACTGACCAATAAAGGAAAGCATATCAAACGCTTTCTTCACTATCCTATCTACCTGCGACTCCACTTGCAAGGAACTATGAACCTGCACTCCAAGGTCTCTTTGTTCAGCAACATTCCATTAAGTGTATAAATCCTGTTAAGATTTGCTTTCCGAAAACGCAGCACCTCGCATTTTTCTGAATTAAACTCCATCTGCCACTTCACAGCCCATTCGTCCATCTGGTCCAGATCCTGTTGTAATCTGTGATAACCCACTTCGCTGTCCACTACACGTACGAAGTCTCCCTCTTATTCCTCCTTTGCCCTTACAATGTTAGTGCATCGTTCTTAGTCAGGAATCTGCCTGCCTCTGCCTTAGGAACATTCAATGTTTTATCCTCCATTGCTATCTGGGAAGAGAGTTCACAAATACACGACACTTTGAGAGAATTAAAACAACCACCATCTTCTTCACTGAGATAGTCTTCAGTTGTATAGCCAGCCCACTCCTGGTCATCTCTCACATAAGCTGAAATATTGTTTTAGAATTCAACTTGAAAAGACTACTTGGAATTTTTGGCCTTACCAAGATCACATGTTGTTCACCTAAACTCCAGCCGATCCAGAGTCAGTCGGTTCAAGATTTCCTCCTGAAATAAATGATTCACACAGGAGTCAGTTGAATGAATTTTTTCTGGACTGATTTGCATGTCAGTATGACCATTGTTCGATCGATGTTGTCTTGCCGCTACTCTGCAAAACTGGAGAAAATCTTCCCTAATTTTGCATGTATTCTGTTGCAGAAAGTTTCTACATTTATCTTACCTGCCTCAAAGCTTTTTACACACATAAAGGTTTTATTATGTCATCCAGGTGCCCGATTCCTCTTTGCCTCAAGCCAATTTCTCCATTGAAATAATACACTGCCTTTCAATTCAACCGGCCAATATCTTTGAGCGCATAGACAATATTTCCTACAATACTCCATACAACAATATTTTTCTGTTCACTTGACCCACCTTAATCTCTTTATAGTTTCAAATCCTCTTCATATCTTGCTTTTCTAACAGTTTCAAAAGTCTGTATTCCTCCCTAATACAGACAGAATATTTGGCCAAAGAAATAGATTGTGGCCACTTTCCAATGTAATTGACAATGTAATATTTTAATCAATGTCTAAACTATGAATTTTTGACAATGGTAAAGTGTTTTGCAGTCACTTCACTCAGTTCCCAAAACTCAAAGTATGGACAAATGATGTGGAATGTGTGTGGATAGAATGGAGGAATGGCAAAGGTGAATAAAAAAAAACATATTTGGAGTTATATACAGGTCTACAAATCGTAGTCAGGAGCTGGGGCAGTGGACACATCAGGAGGTAGAAAAGACGTGTAGAAAATGCAAAGTTATAATGATTAGGAGGATTTCGATATACAGCTGGACTGGGAAAATCAGGTTGGTAGTGCTTTGTAAGAAAAGGAATTTGTGGAGTGCCGATAAGATGGGTTTTTTAAGCAGCTAATGTTGCAGGGAACAATCGAACGGGCAAGACTGGATTTAGTGTTGAGCAATGAGGCAACCTTGATAAGGGAGCTTAAGGTAAAGTAAACTTTATGAGGCAGTGGTCATAATATCATTGAACCTACTGTTCAATTTGACAGGAAGTAGATAGAAGTGTTAACAATATTACCAATTGAGTTAAAGCAAATACAAAGGCCTGAGGAAAGAACTGGGTTGAATTGATTGGGAGAGTAGGCTAGCAGGAAAGACAGTGGAACAGGAATGTCTGGAGTTTCTGTGAGTAATTCAGGAGGCACAGTAGAGATTCATTCCAAGGAAAAAGAAGCATGTAAAGGGAGGATGAGGCAACAATGGTTGACTGGGGAAATCAGGGTTAGCGTAAAAGCAAAAGAGAAATCAGATAACATGGCAAATGGCAGTGGGAAACCAGAGGAGTTGGAAGCTTACAAATACCACCAGAGGGCAACAAAATAAGAAATATGAGGAAGAAGATTAAATATGAGGGTAAACTAGCCAGTAATATAAAATGCTAAGAGTTTCTTTAAATAGATAAAGTGCAATAGAGAGGCAGAAATAAATATTGGGACGCGGAATACGACGCTGGCGATATAGTAATGGGGAACAAATAATGGCTGAGAAACTGAACATTTATTTCACGTCAGTTTTAACAGTGAAAACACGGATGGTATCACACAAATTCAAGATAGCGAGGGGACAGTGGAGAAATTGCTCGAAAAACTAAATGGGGAAATAAACTGGACTAGATGGACGATATCCCAGGGTTGCAAGGGAGATAGCTGAAGAAATGATGGAGACATTTGTGGTGATCATTCTGGAATTTCTAGAATCAGGGAGAAGCTCACAATACTAGAAAGTTGCTTACATGACACCCTCTTTAAAAAGGAAGAAAGCAAAAGGCTGAAAGTGTCAGAACAATTAGCCTAACCTCAGTCGTGTGGAAGATCCTGGAATCCATTGTGAAGGATGAGAATTTTAATACTTTCAAGTGAATTGTAAAATTGGGCAAAGTCAGTATGGTGCCATCAATGCGAGGTCATACCTCATAAATCTGTAAGAGTTATTTGAGGGTGTAACAAGAAAGTGAGTCAAAGGTAAGCCAGTGGATGTTATCCACCTGGACTTCAAGGAGGACTTTGACAAGGTGCCGCACAGGATGCTGCTTAGTAAAATAAGGGCCCATTTTGTTCGAGGCAAGATACTAGTGTCTGCAGAAGCTTGGCTGTATGGCAGCAAGTAGAGAGTGGGGATAAAAGGGTCCTTCTCAGGATAGCAGCTGATGACAACCAGTGTTCCACAAGGCTCAGTGTTGGGACCGCAACTTTTTACGTTGTGCATTAACGATCTACATGAAGGTACTGAGAGTATTCTGGCTTGGCTTTTAGATGATACAAAGGTAGGTAGAATGACAGGTAGCATTGAGGAGGCAGGGACGCTGCAGAAGGATTGAGACAGGATAGGAGAGTGGGCAAAGAAGTGGCAGATGGATTACATCTTGAGAAAGCGTGAGGTGATGGGAGGGAAAGAGGCATGGACTATTTTATAAATGGAGAGAAAATTCAGAAGTCTGAAGTGCAAAGAGAGCTGCGAGTACTCATACAGGATTGTCTCAAGGTAAACCTGCAGGTTGAGTAAACAGTTAGGAAGGTGTTGTATCTGCTGCACAGTATGTTTAAAGTCTTCTATTCAGCAAAAGAACTGACTCAACTCTTACAAACAACTATATTTGTTTATTGAGCACAATCAATGTTAGTACAATACAGTTTGCTATAAAGTTATGAAAAATACTACAAACTGATTTAGCTGAACTTTGGCTGATTGTGTACCACCACATTAGAAATTGGCCAGGATCCACGTGGTGATGCCTTCTTATTCTTCTGATGGTTTTGGTGTTGTCTTCTTTATCAGTGGTTATTCTCCAGTTACTGCACTCTATGGGGATTTGAGGTGATTGTAATCCTTCCAAGTCTTGAAGCCCTTGGGAAGGTATAGAGGATCTTCCAATGAAATGATCAAGTTCATTTACCCAGATCAATCAATCCCAACGAAGGGCTGGCACATTGATGGCCCAAGGGTGACATTTCATTGTCCCATTAAAGTCCATCTTCAGGTGGGTATTGCAGGGTCTGTTGCTGTCAGGTTTGTTTGCAAACCGTCCGTGGGGAGCTGTAGCCTGGCTGGATTCTGCAGCTATGGATTAGCGCAAAGAGTTTCCTGAAGATTGGGATCCATTCCCCATCATGCTTTAATCATTGTTCATTTTTGTAACTCCATGGTAAGTTTATTAATGTCCACTATACGTTCATTGTTTCGAGTGGCCTATCCGGTCAGAAAGACAAAGTGATGACATTTCGTTTGAGAAGACTTGAATATTAAAGCAGGAATGGATTTCTGAGGCTTTACAAGGCTCTGATCAGACCGTATTGGGGTATTTTGTTTTAGCATCATTTAAGATTTACCTAGACAGACACATGAATGGGCAGGAAGCAAAGGGATGCAGGTTCTTAGAAAATAGGCGGCAGTTTTAAACAGAGGTTCTGGATAGGTGTCGGCTTAGCAGGATGAAGGGCCTGTTTCTGTGCTAGAATGTTCTTTATTCTTCATTCTTTATTATTCATTCTAAAAATGGCAAGTTTTCGACATATTGTTTGCTCCAATTTAATGACATAAACCATTTATTATTTGACAGTGCGTGCTAAATTATTGTCATTTCTAAATTTGAGTCATAGAGTCATAGAGATGGACAGCACAAAAACAGACCCTTTGGTCCAACCCGTCAATGCCTATCAGATATCCCTACCCAATTGAATCCTATCTGCCCACACCCGCCCATATCTCTCCAAACCCTTCCTACCATATACCAATCCAGTTGCCTTTTAAATGTTGCAATTGTACTAGCCTCCAACATTTGCTCTGGCAGCTCATTCCATACAAGTATCACCCTCTGCAGAAAAACGTTTCCCCTTAGGTCTCTTTTATATCTTTCCCTCTCACCCTAAACCGATGTCCTCTAGTTCTGGACTCCCACACACCAGGGAGAACACCTTGTCTATTTACCATATCCATACCCCTCATGATGTTCATGATTTGGAGATGGCGGTGTTGGACTGGGGTGGACAAAGTTAAAGATCACACAACACCGGGTTATAGTCCAACAGGTTTAATTGGAAGCACACTAGCTTTCAGAGCGATGCTCCTTCATCAGGTGATATTAGAGGGCTCAATCGCAATACAGAATTTATAACAAAAATTTACAGTGTGATGTAACTGAAATTATACATTGAAAAATTGATTGTCTGTTAAGCCTTTCATCTGTTAGAATACAGTGATAGTTTCACTTCTTTCATGTGTAAATCATGTTCTTCGTGACCTGCATCACATTATCAATGAGGATGAGCACCTCACCAAGACCTTCCCCACACCTCCACGACGTGCCTTTAAACAACCACCAAATCTCAAACAGATCATTGTTCATAGCAAACTGTTCGGCTCTCAGGACAACTCCATACAACCCTGTCACGATGGACGCTGCAAGAAGTGTTGGATTGTTAGATTGTGGACATAAATACCACTATTACGCGTGGGAAAACCTCCTACCTTGTGCATGGCAGGTACTCGTGTAACTCAGCCAACGTTGTCTATCTTATACGTTGCAGGCAAGGATGCCCTGAGTCACGGTACATTGGGGAAACCGAGCAAAGGCTATGACAACGCATGAATGGGCACTGCACAACAATCAACAGACAGGAGGGTTCCCTCTCAGTTGGGGAACACTTCAGTCGTCCAGTTCATTCAGCCTCGGACCATCGGGTGACCATCCTCCAAGGTGGATTTCGGGACAGGCAGCAGAGAAATGTGACCGAGCAGAGGGTGATAGCTAAGTTCGGTACCTATGGGGAGGGCCTCAACCGGGACCTTGGGTTCATGTCACATTACAGGTGATCACCATTGCACTACACACACACACACACACACACACACACACACACACACACACACACACGGACACACACGGACACAGGTACACACAGACGTGCACACAGACACCCACACACACCCTTACAGACACACACTCCCACACTCACACATGTACCCCCTCACAGACCTAAGACACTCTGCACTCACTACACACACACACACACTTTCTCACACTCACAAACCCCACCCCAGACAGAGACACACAAAGACCCACATGCACACATGTATTTTGTGGGATGAATTTGTACTTGCAGAGCAACATTGTACTTTGCTCAAAAACTGCATGCATTTATGTAAAACTCTGTTATCTCACTTTTTAAGATTAGAATCGATCTAAACACCATGGCATAGACAGAACACAGGGGGCCAACACCTTCAACATATTGTCTAGCTATCACCATTGTTAACAGCTAACCCAAGAATGCAACTTAATAAAAAAAAAATGTTTCGTGATTTACACATGAAAGAAGTGAAACTATCACTGTATTCCATCAGATGAAAGGCTTAACAGATAATCAATTTTTCAATGCATAATTTGAGTTACATCACACTGTAAATTTGTGCATTCAATTCTGTGTTACGATCGAGCCCTCCACTATCACCTGATGAAGGAGCGTCGCTCCGAAAGCTAATGTGCTTCCAATTAAACCTGTTGGACTATAACCTGGTGTTGTGTGATTTTTAACCTCATGATTTTATAACCCTCGATAAGGTCACCCCTCAGCCTCCGAAGCTTCAGGGAAACAGCCCTAGCCTATTCAGCGTCCCCCTGCAGCTCAAATGCTCCAACCCTGGCGACATCCTTGTAAATCGTTTCTGAAACCTGTCAAGTTTCACAACTTCTTCTGATAGGAAGAAGACCAGAATTGCACACAATATTCCAAAAGTGGCCGAACCAATGTCCTGTACAGCCTCAACATGACCTCCCAACGCCTTTTCTGAATACTCTGACCAATAAAGCATATCAAACGCCTTCTTCACTATCTTATCTATGGGCGACTCTACTTTCAAGGAACAATGAAACTGCACTCCAAGGTCTCTTTGTTCAGCAACACACCCTAGAACCTCACTGTTAAGAGTATGACTCCTGCTAAGATTTGCTCTCCCAAAATGCAACACCTCGCATTTATGTAAATTAACTCCATCTGCCACTCCTAAGCCCATTGGCCCATCTGATCAATATCCTGTTGCAAACCAAGGTAAGCTTCTTCGCTGTCCACTACACCTCCAATTTTGGTGTCATCTGCAAATTTACTACTATACTTCTTATGCTCACATTCAAATCATTCATATAAATGCTGAAACGTAGGGGACCCGCACTGATCCTTGTGGCAATCCGCTGGTCACAGACCTCCAGTTTGAATGACAACTCTCCACCACCACCCTCTGTCTTCTACCTTTAAACCAGTTCTGTATCCAAATGGCTAGTCCTCGTTGCATTACATGACAGCTAAACTGGCTAACCAGTCTCCCATGGGGAGCCTTGTCAAAAGCCTTACTGAAGTTCAAATACATCACGTCCACCATTCTGCCCTCATCAATCATCATTGTTACTTCTGCAAAAAAACTCAATCAAGTTTGTGAGACATGATTTTCCACTCACAAAGCCATGTTGACTATACCTAATCAGACCTTGCCTTTCCACATACTTGTACATACTGTCCCTCAGGGTTCCCTCCAACAACTTGCTCACCAGCACTGTCAGTCTCACTGGTCTATAGTTCCTGGTGTGTCCTTACACAGAACATAACAACCTTCCTCCAATCACCATAAAATTACGCCCCTTGTTGGAAAGACTCTGGCTATCCAATCTTTGTCTCTCAACATCGCGTACACCTCTATCAAGTCAGCTCTCTCTTCGCTCCAGGGAGAAAAGTCCTAGCTCCCTCAAACGTTCTTCTTCAGACATGTCCTCCACTCTTGGCAACATCCTGGTAAATCTGTTCGGCACACTCTCTGAGGCTTCCCCATGTTTCCTATTATGAGGCAACCAGAACTGAACACAATATTCCAACTGTGTTTGAACCACAGCTTTATAGAGCTAAGCATTAACCTCGCTGCTCTTAAATTCAACCCCTGAACATGAAAGCCAACACACCATACACCTTCTTAACAACTCTATCAACTTGGGTGGCAACTTTGTGAGATCTATTGACATGTACCCCAAGGTACCTTTTTTCCTCCACATTGCCAATAATTCTACCTTTAACCCTATATTTTGTATGCAAATGCAACTTTCCAAAATAAATCACTTCACACTTTTTAAGTTTGAACTCTATCTGCCACTTAGCAGCCCTGCTCTGCATCCTGTCAAAGTCCTGCTGCAACCTACAGCAGCCCTCCACACTATACACAACTCCACCAACCTTCATGTCATCCGTAAACTTACTAACGCACCATTGCACTTCCTCAGCAAAGTCATTTATAAAAATCACAAAGAGCATAGGCCCCAGAGCCGATCCCTGTGGAACACCATTGGTGAGCTCTAGGCTGAAAACTTTCCATCAGCTACCATCCTCTCCCTCCTATGGGCCAGCCACGCCTGTGTCCAGACAGCCAAATTTCCCTACGTCCCATGCCTTCTGAATGAGACTACATTGGGGGAATCTTATGCTTTTCTAAAATTCTTGTTCACCACATCTACTGGTCTACCTTCATCAACATTTATTTTCACATATTGAAAGAATTCAATAAGATTTGTGAGGCATGACCTGCTCCTCAAAAAAACATGCTGACTATCGCTGATCAAACTATCGTTTTCTAAGGAATGGTAAATCCTGTCTCTCAGAATAGTATCCAATACTTTGCCCACCACTGGTGTAAGACTGACTGTTCTATCATTCCCATGGTTATCCCTATTCCCTTCCCTGAACAAGGGAATAACATTTGCCACTCTCTTATTATCTGGCACTACCCCAGTTGATAGCGAGGATGCAAAGATTATCACCAAAGGCACATTAATCTCTTCCATCATTTCCTGGAGTAACCTAGGGTATACCCCATCTGACCCAGGGGTTTAGCTATCATTATGTTTGTACTTCAATCAGTCTGTACTTCCCCTCAACTTGTCTACACACTGTCCAACCAACTGATTGACTGCTTTCCATTTCAGTGCCACATGCAGTGCTGCCTTCCTAAGCAAGTACGGTTCCCGACGTCCTGCGAATCATGGAATCAAAGAAAAAGGAATGCACCAATCCCTTCCTGACAAAGAGCTCAATACAGAGATAGGAAAGCAAGGCTGGAGATGTTACAGAGATAGCAAAGCAAGGCTGGAGATGTTACAGAGAGAGGAAAGCAAGGCTGGAGATGTTACAGAGAGAGGAAAGCAAGTTTGCAGATGTTACAGAGAGAGGAAAGCAGGCTGGAGATGTTACAGAGAGAGGAAAGCAAGGCTGGAGATGTTACAGAGAGAGGAAAGCAAGGCTGGAGATGTTACAGAGATAGCAAAGCAAGACTGGAGATGTGACATAGAGAGGAAAGCAAGGCTGGAGATGTTACAGAGAGAGGAAAGCAAGGCTGGAGATGTTACAGAGAGAGGAAAGCAAGGCTGGAGATGTTACAGAGATAGCAAAGCAAGACTGGAGATGTGACATAGAGAGGAAAGCAAGGCTGGAGATGTTACAGAGAGAGGAAAGCAAGGCTGGAGATGTTACAGAGAGAGGAAAGCAAGTTTGCAGATGTTACAGAGAGAGGAAAGCAGGCTGGAGATGTTACAGAGAGAGGAAAGCAAGGCTGGAGATGTTACAGAGAGAGGAAAGCAAGGCTGGAGATGTTACAGAGATAGCAAAGCAAGACTGGAGATGTGACATAGAGAGGAAAGCAAGGCTGGAGATGTTACAGAGAGAGGAAAGCAAGGCTGGAGATGTGACATAGAGAGGAAAGCAAGGCTGGAGATGTTACAGAGAGAGGAAAGCAAGGCTGGAGATGTTACAGAGATAGCAAAGCAAGACTGGAGAAGTTCCATGATAGGAAAGCAAGGCTGGAAATTTAACAGAGATAGGAAAGCAAGGTGCGAGATGTTACAGAGAAAGGAAAGCAAGACTGGAGGTATTACAGAAATAGTGTGCCCTGTGCATGCTGTAATAGATAAGTGAGATATTTTTGAACTCATTCACAGGATATGGGGAAAGGTGAAGCAGCTGGAGTTTAGAGAGATAGGGAGGGGTGTAGGGGCTGGTGGAGTTTACAGTGATAGATGGGGCCGTAGTATGATATACAGATTGTAGTGATATGGAGGGTTACTGATATCCATATCGATGTCGCAGCTGGAGGGAGATGACAGGAAAAGATACAGAGATACACATAGATAGTTTAAAGATGGAATTGTGCAATGTCTTAATAGAGAAAATATTGTAGAAATCTGTGGAATAGACAAGGCACTGGGAGGAACTGAATAAGTGAGACTTTGGACTGTCCAATCACAAGAGTCATAGAGTGGGTGTCATACAGCACAGAAGAGGCCCTTCGATTGATAGTGATAGAAAAGTAAAAGCCATGCAGACATTAGAAATCCCTCCTTCCTAACGTCTGGGGGCTAGGGCTAAATTTGGGAGAGGCGTTTTACAGACTCCTCAAGCAACAATTTGACATAACGAAGCCTCACGTGTCAGATCAAACACAGACACGGAAACCCCCTGCTGACTCCCTTCCTTCAGCTGATGGATCAGTGTCCATCTGCATTGAACAGAGTGAATGAGCTGGAGAATGTATACTGGGTTGGCAATTTCAAAATCACCACCAAGAGGGGCTCAGCAGCAGCATTCCTGATCGAGATGGGCATGTCCAAAAGTACATAGCTGCGAGACTGGGTCTGCACCAACTGGGGAGTGAACGACTGACAGGGAGAAACACACTTGACCTCATCTTCACCACGGCTGCAGAGACATTGATCGATGGCCATATTGGGAACAATGACTACCGCACACAGCATTTCTGGAGACAGACTCATTGTGTGTGTGTGTGTGTGTGTGTGTGTGTGTGTGTGTGTGTGTGTGTGTGTGTGTGTGTGTGTGTGTGTGTGTGTCTATATACATGAGCGCACATGTGAGAGATACTATGCCCATGCTAAACGGGACAGATTTCGAAGAGATCTAGAACTCAGCACTGGCCTGCATGAGGTGATTCGGGTCATTACCAACAGCAGCAGAATAGTACTCGAGCACAATTTCCACTTCACTACCTGGCATATGGTCCACTTTATCCTGACCATCAGGCCAGAGGATAAACCCTTGTTCAATGAAGAATACAGGAGGGCTGGCCAAGAGCAACACTAGGTACACCTCAAAATGAGGTAACGTTACCAAACAGGACCACTTACTCACCAAATAGCATAAACAGCTAGTGACAGACAGATCTAACCAACAAATCTGACCTAATCTCCGCAGTCCTGTCACATGCAGTCAGGTTAAATGGTGGTGTCAATCAAACAACTCACTGGAGGAGGAGGATCCCCACATATCACCTTCCTCAGTGACCGAAGAACCCAACACAACAATAGAAAAGCTAAGGCTAAAATGACCAGAACAGTGTTCAGACGAAGTATCGATAGGATGATCTATTTTAGTCTCCTCCAGATGGCAGTCTTCAGCTAATTCGATTCACTGTGTGTGGTAATTCCAAACGGCTGGAGGGATGGGGAATGCAAAGTCTGTGGGCCCTGAGAACATTACATTCAAGCAGTTCCTGCAGGGATACAGCACTGGCATCAACCTGTCAATGTGGGAAACTGTCCGGGTATGTCCTTTACACACACAGACAAACCATCAGACAATCATTGACTGCCCCATTGCTCTCATCTCTATCATTATTAAAGGGATGGAAGATGTCACCCACAGTGGGATCAAGCAACATTTCCTCAGCACCAACCAGCTCACTGAAGCTCAGATTGGGCTCTCAACCCTCGGGCTCATTGAAGCCTTGGTTTAACGATGTACAACAAGAGACCACACAGCTGAATTCTAGAGGTGAGGCAACAGTGACTGCACTTAACATCATCATAACTACATTTGACCAAGTGTCATATCCAGGATTAACTGCAAAACTGGAGCAAATAGGAATCATTTGCACTGGCTGAAGTTATACCTGGTACAAAGGAAGGTGGTTGGGGTTGGAGTTGGAGGAGAGCAGCCATCTCAGCTCCAGGACAGCTCCGCAGCAGTTTCCCTGTGTTGATGATTGAGTTAGCCTGTAGATAAGAAATAGAAAATAAGGTACCATACTCTTCCAGCATGATAGGGTTGCTCTCTCGTTAGACAAAGATGACTGGGGTAGTTTAACTGGACATTCATTATGCCTCAAGTAAGGGAGATGTTGGGTTGGACAGCCCTTTTCAGTCACCTCAGTCAGTGCAGCATTGAACCCACAGTGTTAGTATTAACCTGCATTACAAACTAGCCGTCCAACTGATTGACCTAACCAAGTCCTCACTCAGCTCCTTGGGTTAGATATTGTAATATTATTCCATTCAGATATGTTGTTAGACACCTCTGGAGCAGGTGGAACTAGAAGCAAGCTTCCTAACTCAGAGAGAGGGACAGCATCAGTGAGCAGTAAGAGTGCTCTCTGCCCTAGGCCCAATAATTTTCAGCTGCTTCATAAATGGCTGAAAAATCACAAGTGGGGATGTTTGCCAATGATTATGCAATGTTCAACACCATTCGTGATTTACTCACATACTGAAGCAGTCCTTATCCAAATGGAACATGACCTGGAAAAATGACAATACCATTTCCATTACTCGTGTGCCAGACAACGATTACTTCTAACAATGGAAAATTGAACCACATCCACTAACGTTTAATGCCACCACCATCACTGAACACACAAAATGCAATATCGCGGAGATTACCGTTAACCTGAACTGGACTGACCATATGATTTCATTATCCATTTCTGTGAAGGGCTTATGCTGAAGCATTGACTCTCCTGTACCTCAGATGCTGCCTGACCTGTTTTTCCTTTTCCAGCGCCACTTTTTGACGCATATTGGCTACATGAATGTGTCAGGGGCTCGAAATTCTGCAGGAATTACTCACCCCAAAATTTCCGAAAGCCTGTCCCCTATTGCTAAGACACATGTTGAATGTGTGTGTGATTGAATACTTCCATTTGCCAGGTGAGTGCAGCTTCACCCCTCATCCACTGACACTCAGTAGCAGCAATACCTGCCATCTACAAGGTGCTGTGCAGAAATTTACCATGGCTCCTTACAACGTACCTCTGAACCCCCGACCATCGAAATGGACAAGGGAAGCTGATACACGGGACCTGCACCATGTTCGCTTCTGTTCCAAGCCATCTACCATCCTGATTGGGAAGCATATTGCCATTCCTTCAGTGTCACTGTTTCAAGTTCCCTATCTATCAATAAATGCCGTTCCAATCACATTTCATGAATAAATTAACATATAAAAAAAATTTCTAGACCTGTTCAATGGTGGGTTTTGTGAGTTCAGGCTGTTTGGTCCAGACAGTACCTTGCTTGTTGTGAACAGCTGAAGGGATATGATGTTTTGAAACAATCTGTCAGTCTCTCAGAGGCATGGCCTACATACTGAGCACCACAGACACGGCATTGTCATCCCACATTACTGAGCTCTGAGATAGACAGAAGCAACTGAAAACGTACTCATATTTGACTGGAACATGTTTAAACACAGTGATATTGTTGCCACGAAAATGATTATGAGTAAATATTAGCAGGGAGAAAGTGAGGACTGGAGATACTGGAGATAAGAGTCAAAAAGTGTGGTTCTGAAAAAAAAAACCTCAGATGTTCAGGCAGCATCTGAGGAGCAGGAGAATCGACTATTAGTTAACAATATTAATACAAGGGAAAATAATTGTATATTTTCAAAGTCCTTGTACTTAATAACAATTTGGTCTTGGGTGTGGCAATGAGACTCATCATTTCAATTTACTGTGAGTTTTCATCACATTGTTGTTATAACAGTGTATTGAATAAATGGTTGTATTTTGTGCTTATTGGACAATCTAAAAGTTGGTATTATGAAAGGCTATCGGACCTTCAGGAAAGAGACTTTACTCAATGGCTGTTAATGGTGAGAACAATACTGCAAACACTTACACAGAAATAACCAGCTCAAGTAAAACACAAGGTCATTGGGCTGGGATCACACTGGCCATCAATGGAGCTGCACAATTCTGTTTCGATACTGACATTGTGGAGCTAACATACACTGGATATGGTTTATGAGGGATTCAATGTCAGATGCCATGTGCTGCAGGAGTCCATCACCTTTATAACACAGTCCTTCAGGATCGGGTCCAAGGTACAGAATTACAGAGTTTAGGTGGCACACAAGAAGAGATATACTTGCAAGACATGGCTGTTTATAGGTCATTGTTATAAATATTGAACTGCGTCTGGACCAGCGCCATGTGCTAGTCCATTGACCAGTCTGAACCACACACATCTCCCCGTTGTTCAGTTATGTCTCTAACCAGTCTATTGTGAGGGATTGTGCGAGTAACTGCCCAGCTCCAGTTTGGGAGCTCTCTGGACAGAGTTTGGAGATGGCCAGTGTTTTGGAGGTCGTGGTGAGGCCCAATAACACTGTGTCTGAATTCAGGCTTTTCCTCAAAGTCATTTTCAACAGCTTTGCTGCCTGCGAGATGGTGTGTTCACTGATCTGAACATGAATCGGCTGTTTACTACAGTCACTGAATTGTGTAATAGTTCGGTGTGCGCTCTGGTAATTCAATTATTGTTCACTTCAACAGTTCTCAACTGAAAAATAATGATGTTTGGTTTATTTTAAAATATGCAAGAAATAAAGTGATATTAACTCTTCATTACAGAAAATGTGAAAGTGACCTGTTATATATTTCCCATGAACTAATCAGCAACAGTCAGATTTTGTCTGTAAAGCAGGATTCTGTGAACAGGACTATGTCCCAGGCAACATCACCACCCTCGTTGGTAGGTTCTGTCCCACTGACAGGACACAGCCAGGCAGAGGGGGACAGCTCCTTGGTATATCGTCAATATAGGGTGGCATGGTGGCTCAGTGGTTCGCACTGCTGCCTTATAGCACCAGGGTCCCAGCTTTGATTCCAGCCTCGGGCAACTGCCTGTGTGGAGTTTGCACATTCTCCCTGTGTCTGCGTGGGTTTCCTCCCACAATCCAAAGCTGTGCAGCTCTGGTGAATTGGTCATGGTAAACTGCCCAAAGTGTTCATGCATTACTCAGAGAGGCGTGTGTTACTCCTCGGAGGGTCAGTGTGGACTGGTTGGGCCGAAGGGCCAGTTCCCATTCTGTATGGAATCTAATCCAATGATAGTGCTCAGCATTGATGCTGGGTCCTGTGGCTACTAGACTGCTCTGTGGCAGGTTATGGTGGAATCAATAAAAGGGAAACATATAATTGATCACATCGTCACCGATCTGCCTGCTGCAGATACACCTCTCCATTTCAAACATCAGTAAGAATGGTCACTCCACAATGGGGAGCAAGGGCTATCTTCACATTTGGCAGACCCTCCTCACCATGATATGTAGCCCGTTGAGTACTGAATGGGACAGACTGTAAACAGATTGGATAATTAATGATGATGCAGCCTTGAGGTGCAGAGGGCCATCGGCAGCAGCAGAATCATACTCTGTACAGCTCATTCACTCTTCAACCTCACAGCTAGACAGACCTCCCACTGTACAGTAACCATCACGGCCCATCGTATGTCCCACTCTACGGGAACCATCAAGAGTGGCATGGTGGCTCACAGCGCCAAGGTCCTGGGTTCGATTCTGGCCTCAGGCGACCGTCTGTGTGGAGTTTGCACATTCCCCCCGTGTCTGCATGGGTTACCTCCCACAGGCCAGGTGAATTGGCCATGCTAATTATTTAAGTGTTTTAGTCAGAGGGAATTGGGTGTGCGTGGGTTACTCTTCAAAGGGTTGATGTGGACTGGTTAGGCCAAAGGGCCTGTTTCCACACTGTCAGGAATCTAATCTACTCTGCAAGGTTCAAGTCACGAATATGATAGAATAATCAATTGTCTGAATGAGTGCAGCTCCAACAGCACTCTAGTATGGACTTACTAGCAACAGGCAACGCAGTTGCGTGGGGAGGATCATGTCTCACAAAATTAATTGAATGTTTTGAGGAAGTGACAAAATTGATTGATGAGGGCGCGGGGCTGAATGTTGGCCAATTGGACCTTAGCAAGTCCTTTGATATGGTTCCTTATGGCAGGCTCATGAAGAAGGTGAAGTGAACTGGGATCAGCGGTCAGTTAGTAAAATGGATAGAGAACTGCTTGGTCATAGAAGACAGAGTAGTGGTGGAACAGTGTTTTTGTGACTGGAGATCTGTAAATAGATTGGCGGAGTTGCATATTGGGTGGATGAGTACCAGATAATACAGCAGGATATAGGTCAGCTACAGACTTGGACAGAGAAAACACTGATGTAACTTTATCTGGACAGTTGTGACGTGATACATTTTAGAAGGTCTAAAGTATAAAGTGGATGGAAAAACTATTGATTGCATCAACATCCGCAGGATCTTGGTGTACAGCTCCACAGTTCCCTGAAAGTGGTAACACGGGTGGAGAGGGTGATCAAGAAGACTGACGGCAAACTTGCAGACAAGCATCAGAGCATGCAGTATGAAAACTAACAGGTCATATTGCTGCTGTAGAGAAACTTAGTTTGAGTTACATTTAGAATTATGTGCTCAGTACTAGTTGCCACACGATGCTGAAGTGTTGGAGAGGGTATGGAAAGGTTTTACCAGCATGTTGTCTGGTTTGGAGGGTATTACCCAGAAGGAGAAATTGAACACACATGGTTTATTTGCACCTGGGCATCATTGACTATGGGGCTACCTGGTAGATATTTACAAAATCATCAGAGGCATAGATAGAAGGACAGCTAGAGGCTTCCCCTCACCACCCCCCACCCAGAGTACAAATATCAATTACTCAGGACCATAGGTTTTAGATAAAAGGGAGAAAGTTAAGGCGATGCGATAGGTTAGGGTTTTTTTTTTGCTGTTCCAGACAGAATGTGAAAGTGCCTGAAATGCACTGATAGAGGGGAAGAAGCCAATACAGCAAGGTTTAAGAGGGATCTTGGCACAAGTATGAGTAAGTAGGGAACAGAATGACATAGAGGGTATTGGAGCAAAGACTTTTGTTTTAACTTTAGAAGGTCATCCTGTATCAATGCGGGCTTGCTGGGCTGAAGGGCCTGTTCCTGTGCTGGACTGTTCTTTAAGACAAGATTTGAGCACGGGAGTGGCGAGATGCTCACTGAATGATTACTGATGATCAACAGCCACATTATTGTGGATCCCTCCCCTCATCATCTTGCAGCTTCAGATCGTTTCCCAATGTGGGGAAACTGAATATTGAGAATTTGACATGAATGTCAGAGCTGGTACCTGGTGAAGCCACCTTGACCCTCGCTCCTGCAGACTTCTGTCTTGGACACCAACGTCTCCGGGGACACTGCACTGACAGAAGCTGCATGTACTCCACACCCACCAATGCTGGCATCTGACACATGCCAGCTTCACCATGCCATCCCAGTATATCTCCGACCCACCGACAGTACGCTTCTGTACTTCAATGCTGCAGCTCAAGGTGCACTGACAACTCTCATTGCAATGCTGCTACAAGGACGCTGTGCTCAGGGACACACACCCAGCTCATGGTCTGTCCCTCTGGGCTGCTCACTCCGTGTTTGTACACACACAATCCTGCTGCAAGGGCACTGTACTCAGGGACACCCACCCCGCTCATGGGCTGTCTCTCTGGGTTGCTCAATCCATGTTTGTACACATTCACTTTGAACTGACTTGAATGCTCACAGAATTATTGCCTTGCCTTACACTGCCTTTAGCAGCGTTTCTCCTCAGCTACATCTACCAGGCTCACTCATCTGCTGTGTTGTCTTAGTGTTTAGCAGATACACAAACCCAGGAAGCTTGATATCATTGTCCACAGTCAGTCACGGTGCCCAGCACAGTGAGTCAGGGGGAGTCTCAGATCCCAGTCCGGGAGCTTGGACACGGTCAGTCACGGTGCCCAGCACAATGAGTCAGGGGGAGTCTCAGATCCCAGTCTGGGAGCTTGGACACGGTCAGTCACGGTGTCCAGCACAATGAGTCAGGGGGAGTCTCAGATCCCAGTCTGGGAGATTGGACACGGTCAGTCACGGTGCCCAGCACAGTGAGTCAGGGGGAGTCTCAGATCCCAGTCCGGGAGCTTGGACACGGTCAGTCACGGTGCCCAGCACAGTGAGTCAGGGGGAGTCTCAGATCCCAGTCTGGGAGCTCGGACACGGTCAGTCACGGTGCCCAGCAGTGAGTCAGGGGGAGTCTCAGATCCCAGTCCAGGAGCTTGGACACGGTCAGTCACGGTGCCCACCACAGTGAGTCAGGGGGAGTCTCAGGTCCCAGTCTGGGAGCTTGGACATGGTCAGTCGCGGTGCCCAGCACAGTGAGACAGGGGGAGTCTCAGATCCCTGTCCGGGAGCTCGGACACAGTCAGTCACGGTGCCCAGCACAGTGAGTCAGGGGGAGTCTCAGATCCCAGTGCAGGAGCTTGGACATGGTCGGTCACGGTGCCCAGCACAGTGAGTCAGGGGGAGTCTCAGATCCCAGTACAGGAGCTTGGACATGGTCAGTCATGGTGCCCAGCACAGTGAGTCAGGGGGAGTCTCAGATCCCAGTTCGGGAGCTTGGACACGGTCAGTCAGCCTCTCATGGTTGTTAGGGTCAGGATCCTTCCCCTGTGAGGGGGTGAGGAGTTGACTGTTAGGCTGCCCCATATCCCTCTTCGCTCTTTGTGCCCTAGTGTGGGATGGTTCCTTCCGGAATGTGAGAATTACCAAGTAGGATTAGTGAAATGGAAGTGGTTGGTACAGCTGTTAGTGCTGGCACTACTGGGGGAGAGGTGTCGAGGTGTTCTGAGTGAGTGAGGGGGCAGCACAGACACCAGGCAGAGTTGGGCAGAGGGGCAGAGAAGAGATTACAGAGAGACTGAGAGAAGGTGCTGCATTCAGTGAGGGTGGGAGAAAATGAGCCTTGCTGAGAGGTGGGTGCAGTAACAGAGAGAGAGAGTGAGGGTGAGGTCACAAATTTCAGATGGTGGCACTTACCCTGGTGGAGTGGAGAAGGTCACTGACCTCCTTCCTATACTGCTGGGTATGCACGCAGAAGGCTGGTACCTCACTGACCTAGGGGGCTAGCCTCGGACGAAGCTAGCAGGGTCTGGTGTCATAGCTTCCCCTGCCAGCCCTTTAGGAAGATAATGTCCCTCTCCTGCACCATGCCATCCACCAGAAACTCAGGGCTTGGCCACAAAGTGAGGCCCCAGTTTTACCCCCTCTGCCATGTCCAGGGCAGTTTCAGATTCACAATCCAAGAGTAAAATTACTTTTTAAAAATGGCTTTTGGAAACAGGGAGGCCGGTGCATTCTGGGATATTCAGGCAGAGGGCAGTTGTTATGACAAAGGGGAAAAATCATTGTGTTAGTGTCAGATGAGAGGAAGACCACGCGGGCAGGGAGAGTAGTTAATCAGACAGATTGGGGATGGTATCATGAGAAAATGCAATTCACCTTGTGGAGAGAAACCCTCCATAAAACCCGATTAAAATGAGACTTGACCAATCATAAGATGGGTTAGGCCTTTTTCTGTCTGGATCAAAATAGGGATGAAATATTGGGAGCAACAAACTTGGAGCGGACAAATATACAGAAGATTTAAATCCTTAGAAAGAGGCAACGCAATGTTCCAGACTGTTAAAAGAAGCCAGGGAAAATTCCCGGCCTTATAGTTACCTACATTATCCAATCCTCACCGAATGCAGGGATGGTGCTGGAGGCCTGGAGAATGGCTAATACCCAACTTTGTTTAATGTAGAGCAAGGGACTGACTGAATAGGTCGCGGCTGGAATTCTGAGACAGTGGATAAACGGTCACTGAGGAAGTCCCAGGGCCTCAAGGACAGTCGGTCTGGATTTGTGCAAGGAAGATTGTGTGTAATTAATCTGACTGTGTCGGTTTGAGGCACTAACCTGTAACTGCATGTGAATTTCTTGGATTTGACGAGAGATCCCATGGCAGACTGTTTAAAAACAGAAACTCTCGGATCCAGGGGAATGGAGCAAATAACCCAGAGAAGTGCAAGGCAAGGCATTTGGGGACATCAACAAGAGAGAGGAATAAACAATAAATGAGAGTATGGTCAGTGAGGGCAGGTAAATGAAGTAGGCTGGACTGGAAAGAGAATAGAGGAGATCCGTTACCCTGTGACAGTGGAAGTGCAGTTATGGGGAAAGATTGAAAATGGAGGATACTGAGAGGAGATTTGATTGGGGTGCACATAATGTCAGGAGTCTGGATAGAAAGGGAGAGAATACCTTGTTCCTGTTGGAGAGCTCAGTTACCTGTGGCGAAAACTTAATGTATGTGGTTGAAATAGTAGAGACGTGATGAGGAAAGTTGTGATTTCACCCAGAGTATGGTCGGGATCTGGGAGTGACACATGGAAGCGGAGTAGAGGCAGAAACTCTCAAACCATTTTAAAAAGGTGTCAGGATCTGCACCTGAAGTGCTACACTGTCTGGGGAGACAGAACTTGGGCTTTAAAAAACAACGTTACATCTTGTGCAATGCAGACAGTGGACAGACGTATCTCCTCTATACTGTGCTATTTTCCGAAGTTTGCAATGGTGACCAATTTATTAATAAATAAGGATTAATACGCAAGGATGAGGGGTTAGGGCAGAGAGGAGCAGTGTATAAATTGATGAGCATCACAATAATACTGGTCCCATCCTTTATACACATTGCTACATCACTGTGTTGGCCTGTTTATCCTTCCTGTAGAAATGGGGAAAAGATTTGATTATCCAGGTCTGTCGTGGTCACACTACAGCCCCATCTCCATCTGATCTGGTTCACACTATTTAAAGCTACCATTTCACTGGCCTTGTTGAAAAGTTCCCAGCTTCATTCTTGCCACATTGAAGACTGCTGTCAGTCAACTAATGTTTCTCACTCTCAATTATTGCATTTCATTCTCTACCACTATCCTGAACTTTACAATAAAATGATTGCTGCGCCCCAAAACCATCCCCTACTGACACTGAATCCACTTGTCCCACCTCTTTCCCAAGGACCAGGTCCAATAGTACATGCTCTCTTGGGTTGGATACATACTCCTGCAGTGAGCTCTCCTCCATGTAATCCAGGAACACTTGACCCTCATGACCTTTCACCACCAGTATCTCTGTCTACATCTGGAAACATTAATTTTCTCAGTATAACTAATCTGTAGTATTGTCATCGCTCTCAAATGACCCAGCGTATTTATTGTCTCCATCATTTCTTTGGTTCCTGGCAGACAGACTGTACCTGACAGTTTAATTGCATACTTTTTGTTGTGTAGCTCCAGCCAAATTCTGTCCTTGGACAGATCCTCTTTCTCTTGGACGCCCTAACTAATGCTAATCTAAACCAATACTTCTACCTTCATTCTTTCCCTTCCCTTCTATCATTTTGGAATCCTTTATACCCAGCAATATTTAACACACAGTTCTGCCATTCCTTGAGCCAGCTCTCGGTGATCAGTGCATCAGATTTCCACATACTAATCTACATCTGGAACTCCCTACTTTCCGAGTATTATGTTCATGCAGAGTACGTCAGATTAAGGCTTCCTTTCTTACTCCATCTTCCAGTAATTAACTTGTTGCTGTAAATTAGTACCAACTGTAGCTCCCATTATTTTGAGAATCCTGGTAGTCTCCTCTACTATTCCTTTTTGGATCCGAAGCACACATGAAGTTATTTTCAATCCCTCCCACACAGCCCACAATGAATTCAGTCCCAGCTCTGTCACGTTAGCCCATCCAGCCTGTCCAGTTGCTGCCTTCCACAGGACCAGTCCCAATGTCCCAGGAAGCTGAAGCCCTTCCTGCTACACCATCGTTCCAGTCACACTCTCACCCACCTAAAACAGAACCACAACAACGAGTACCCGAGCTACAAATCTTCTCCCAAACGTTGAATTGATTATTGGCTCACAATTTCACTTCTCCCTCTTATTTCTGTGCTCAACCCTTATTTCAGAAGTTAAAAAAAAAATTGCTAACTTACAGCAATTAACTGACAGTTGCTAATACCGGTGTATTTATCAGCCAATGAACTTGCAGATTTTTCTGTGATGGCTCTTGCACTTCTTTCAAACTCAGTGCAGGCAGGTTCCAGCAGCAGAAAGTTATCTCTGTGACTCCCAGGGACGTGTAATCCTCCAGCTCCCACTCCACCCTGCTCCCTCACAGGGTCACCATCTCTGTGACTCCCAGGGACGTGTAATCCTCCAGCTCCCACTCCACCCTGCTCCCTCACAGGGTCACCGTCTCTGTGACTCCCAGGGTCGTGTAATCCTCCAGCTCCCACTCCACTCTGCTCCCTCACAGGGTCACCATCTCTGTGACTCCCAGGGACGTGTAATCCTCCAGCTCCCACTCCACCCTGCTCCCTCACAGGGTCACCGTCTCTGTGACTCCCAGGGACGTGTAATCCTCCAGCTCCCACTCCACTCTGCTCCCTCACAGGGTCACCATCTCTGTGACTCCCAGGGACGTGTAATCCTCCAGCTCCCACTCCACCCTGCTCCCTCACAGGGTCACCGTCTCTGTGACTCCCAGGGTCGTGTAATCTTCCAGCTCCCACTCCACTCTGCTCCCCACAGGGTCACCGTCTCTGTGACTCCCAGGCACGATTCGGCCTTGATCCACAGTGTTGATTTATATCCTCCCACTTTGCTGCCTCTGTAATTCCCAGGTGTGAGTTAGCCTCATGCTCCTGCTCCAAGTTGTTCTGTCACATTATCACTCCCTCTGTGATTCGGTGCTGATTTCGAGGCTCCTGCTCTGCTGTTTCTCCAACTCCAAGTCCCAGTCGGCCTCGATCCTCGTTGCGGATGTATATTCTCCAGGTTTGTGCTGCTCTCTCTCAGGTTCTCTCCATTTGTGACTCCCAGGTAATGGTAGGCCTCAAGCCTCAGCTGAGGTTTATAACATCCCATTCCGCACTGGTCTCTTATAGGATTGCTGTTGTGCCTGGAGGACAGTGGGGAAGGGGAGGATTAGACAGAGCAGAGGGTGTTACAGTGACTGAGCGAGCTGTATGGGATGGAACAGGTTATCTGGGGAGCTAGGCAGACCTGCAGCAACTAAAGAAGTTTACTGGAAGATACAGTGAGAGTTTCAGACATTGAAGAAGGCAAAGGAATTAGAGAGATAGTGGCTTGTTCATGACGGTGCTTTGTAGAGTCTAAAAGGCTTTTTCTGCGCTGCTGACAGAAATGTGTCGACTTCAACAAATGCAAATTGACAGCCAGCAAGTGGTGTAAGGTACTGGAGACTGTTACATGTTACAGAGTTAGAAGACTTGCAGCAACTGGGCGGAATATAAACTTTTGGAGCACTTGTGATGTTCAAGGACCCTCAGGATGGTGGCACGGTGGCACAGTGGTTAGCACTGCTGCCTCACAGCGCCAGAGACCGGGGTTCAATTCCCTACCTCCGGTGACTGACTGTGTGGAGTTTACACGTTCTCCCCGTGTCTGCGTGGGTTTCCTTCGGGTGCTCCAGTTTCCTTCCACAGTCCAAAGATGTGCAGGTCAGGTGAATTGGCCATGGTAAATTGCCCGTAGTGTTAGGTAAGCGGTAAATGTAGAGGAATGGTGTGGGTTGCGCTTCGGTGGGGCGGTGTGGACTTGTTGGCCTGAAAGGCCTGTTTCCACACTAAAAAGGACAGGAGGAGGTACAGAGAATGGGAGCATTCCAAATATGGGATTAGAGGAGCTGGAAGTTCTTAGATGGATAAGGAGGATGAAAAGTGGCAATTTAGCACACACAACCATTGTAATTACAGAGATTTAGGAAGGGAACCTGTGCTGTCATTGAATACAGTTATGTGGAGAGTTATAGAAGCTTAACGGTTTACAAATTTAAAAAGGGATAGAGTTGAGGTGATCAGAAGTTTAAACAAGAATAAAGAAATTTTAGAGATGTCAGGCACAGATGGGATTGGATGAGGTGAGATATTGTGAGGAACTACAAGAGTTATAAGTCGGGGAGGATGTCAGATATAAAAGGGAGAGCTGCATTGTCTGTGTGTAGTTACAGACATGAGGAGTGTTGTAGCGCCTGCTGGAGGGTACACGGATAACAACAGTTCTAACGGCTGGTGCAGTGGCTCAGGAAGGCAGCTCCCCATCACCTTCTCAGGGACAACTCCAAATCAACAATAAATACTGGCCCAGCCAACAAAGCTCATCTTCATGAATGAAGGAATAAAAGATCTACAAGTAGCACTGAGATCACTCAGGAAGTATCTTTCAACAGTACTTCATAAACCCGGAACAACTATATCCTGGAAGGACAGGAGCTCCGGGTACATGGGAACACCAGCATTTCCAAGGTGCCCTCCAAGGCACACTCCATCCTCCCAGCACTTTGTCTGTCCCTACACCCAAAGGACTGCAATGGGTCAGGAAGGCAGCTCCCCACCACCTTCTCCAGGGAATTACAGATGGGAAGGTAATGGTGAAACTCTGCTGTTTAAAGCCAGACAGAAAAATAAATCCAACAGTGGGTGTGAAATGAAATTTCCCTGTCAGAACAACATGCTGAGCATGGAGAGAGGATTTGTCTGATTGGCACAAGACAGAGAGTGTGAATAAAGGGGTCTTTTTCACGATGGGAACTGGTGATGAGAGGAGTTCCGCAGGGGTCAGTGTTGGGACTACACTCTACACGTTATTCGTTCAGAGTCTGAACAGAGGATGTGAAGGGGTACGAGAAATGGGTTTCCAAGAAAGATCTCAGGGATGAAATTTGTGTCATATGAGGAGCAGGTGAAGTCTCTGGGTGTGCACTTGATGAAGTTTCAGAGGCAGTGGCAGAATCTCATTCAAACTTACAGAATACTGAGGGGCCTGGATGGAGTGGATGTGGGCAAGATGTTTCCACGAGCAGGAGAGACTCGGGGCCATGGGCACAGCTTCAGAGTGAAGGGACGACCCTTCTGAATAGAGATGTGGAGGAATTTATTCAGTCACAGGGTGATGGATCTGTGGAACTCACTGCCTCATGGGGCTGAGGATGCGAAGTGATTCAGTGTATCTTACTCAGAGATAAGCAGGTTCTGGATGAATAAGGAGATCAAGGGTTACAGGGAGTGAGAGAATGGGGTTGAGAAACAATTCATACACAATCGAATAGTGGAATAGACCTGATGGATTGAATGGTCTAATTCTACCCCTATATATGATGGTCTTATGGGCTGCACTTATTCCATAGGTTTCTAAGTATGCAGTTAATATTTCTAGCATATCGTTTAACATACATTCCAGCACTTTCGTGATTATTGCTGTCAGCTCTTGGTTTCAGATCAACTGCAGAAAGCTACACCATGGAGTATCTTGGGAATCCTGGTGTATAAATCTCAGAAAGGTAGCATACAGGGCCAGCATGACATAGAGAAGGTAAATGTAATGCTGGCATTGATTTCAAAGGGAATGGTGAATAAAAATAGGGAAGGCGTGTAATAAATATAGAGGACTCTTGTCAGCCCACACTGAGAATACTGTGAACAGGTTTGGTCCGCTATCTGGAGGGAAAATGCCCTTGCATTGGAGGCAGCCCAGAGAAGGTTCACCAGGCTGGTCTTCAAAATGGAGGGATGTTGATAAAAAGAGGTGGAGAAGATTGAACTTGCAGTCGTTAAAATTTAGAAAATGAGGCAAATTTATTGATACACCAAAGATTCTTGTGTTCTTACAGATTCGGTACTGAGACATTGTTTCACTGAGCAAGGAGCTGTAACCGGAGATGAAGGGGAATACAGTTACCAGAGAAGCTAACAGAGAAAAGCTGGGCTGTAGAGACTGGTGGATGTTACAGAGTTCGGTGGTTTGAGATCAGGTGGTTATCGGGCTGAAAGATGTCAAGTAGAGTTACAGGATTATCGGTTCTGAAGGATTTACAAAGATTGGAAGGAATATAGGGACTAGAGATTACACAGATGCACTGGAGAGTAGGCAGATGGGGTGGTTTTGGAGCTACAGGAGTTAATAGAGAAAGGGAGGATTGGAGGGACTGGACAGTACACAGGTAGGGGTGGTAGTTGGAGCTGCAGGAGTTTATAGAGACTGGGAGGATTGTTGGCGCTGGTAATTACAGTGACATGGACAAAGGTTGGAGCTGCAGGAGTGAGTGAGCTAGGGAGGTTTGAAGGGGCTGGATCAGTTCACACAGCCAGGGAGAAGTGTAGGGATTGGAGGAGCCAGAGATGCTGAGGGTTGTAGGGCTGCAGAAGTTCAGAGAGTTACTGAGGACTGTGAAGGCAGGTTTACAGCGTTCCTATCAGCTACACAGAGATGTGGAGTGCTGTTCTGGAGTGGCTTACAGAAATCGACAGGGTTGCAGATACTGGAAGATATTACAAAGACAGTGAGCTGTAGTATTTGAGGAGGTTACAGCGACAGGATGGATTGAGGTGTTGGTGGCTGCTGCAGGTGTTAAAGGTGCTGCAAGGGATCAATAACCTTACATTGATCAGGGGGATTGGAAGCTCTGGAGATAAAGAATGAGAATTGCAGTAACTGAAGAATATCACAGAGATGCAGAGTAACATATGAGTTAGAGGAGTTATAACATGAGATGGCCTGTATTCAATGGAGTCAGGGAAGATACAGGGAGATCTGAAGGGATTACAGGTGATCAAAAGGACGGAGAGTCTTCTCACTGTCGGATTGGGTCAGTTTACGCAGGCATGGGCTTTTTAATGGAATTGTGCTACTTACAGGGATTAAGAGAGTTGTATAGAATTGAGGAAAGAAGATAGATATGGAAGGCTGTAGTTAATGAAGACTTTTGTTGATGTCAGATGCCGAGGTTCTGGAAAGAATATGGACCGGCAAGCTGTACAATCTGTCAGAGGTTACAGAGACAGGAACAGCAATAGATCCTGGAGACACTAACACAGATAGGGAGTATTGCAGACACTGGAGGAAGTTTCTGCTTTAGGGATGGTTGTAGGGGAGTGTAATGTTTACACAGATAGGGGTGTAAGACCTGGAGAAGGTTATGGAGATGATTAGATTGGTGGGGAGACCGGAGGAGCTTACATTGACAGGGCGGGTGATAGTGACAGGAGGATGTTACATAGATAGTAAGTCTTGTAGAAACTGCTCGGGAGAGTCACAAGCCTTGGAGCTGGTTCCACAGATTTATGGTTTTACAGGGTCCTGAGAGGATTACCCAGATAGGGAGGTTTGTAGGATGTCCACATTTTCAGAGTGTTTCAGGAATGGAAAAGGTTACACAGTTAAGGAGGGATGTTGGAGCTGTGAAAGTTCACAGAGACTCGGAGGTTTGAAGGGGTTGGGGCTGATTATTGATAGATGGATATATTTAGGGGCAGTAATATGGAACGCAGAGGGAGAATTTAGATTAGATTCCCTACAGCATGAGAACAGGTACTTCGGCCCAACAAGTCCACACCAACTCTCCAAAGAGCAACCCACCCAGACCCACTTCTCTCCGACAATGCACCTAACACTATGGACAATTTAGCATGGCCGATTCACCTGACCTGCACATCTTTGGACTGTGGGAGGAAACTGGAACATCTGGAGGAAACCCACGCAGACACAGGGAGAAGGTGCAAACTCCACACAGACAGACAGTCACCTAACGCTGGAATCGAACCTGGGTCCCTGGCACTGTGAGGTACCATCGCTCACCACTGAGCCACCATGCTGCCCAAATTGTAGAATTACACAAAGAGAGAGTGTTGGAGGTGCTGGGAGGACTGTAGGGAGTGGACGAGCAAACAGAGATGTGGAGTGCTGCTGTGGCTTGAAAAGGGTCTGGAGGTGCTCATATCGGTAAGGAGGTCGGGAGGGTTGGGAGAAGGTTACTGTGGTCGTGTGGTGCTATAGGCCAGGAGGCAGGAGTGTGATCGGACCTGCAGGAGGTTACAGTGATCTCATGTTTTCTTGGGGCTTGAGGAAAGTACACAGGTGGGTATTTTGCTCATAGCTGGAAGGTTTTACAGAGACGGCATTACTGTAAGCATCGTGCAAAACTATAGAAATGGGAATTATTGTACTGAGTGCATGAGATTATTGTATGAGATTATTGAGATTGGTCATATCATCGAGACTGGAGCAATTTACACAAAGGGACAGTCGTCAGCATCGGAGTAGGTTTCAAATATACAGCGGGAATTTGGGAGGGGTGGAGGTTACAGAAATAGGAAAATTTCTGGGAATTACAAGCATTCAAGACATTGGCACAAACAAGTTAGACTGAAAGGCATGTTTCCTTGCTGTATAACTCTATCACATGACAAAAGATAGCGTGAGGAGGGACTATAGAACAGAAAGATCCCAGGTTTCAATACCATCTCCTTGAGGGAGGCCTGCTTTCCCCTCTGTTGTACTGATCCTCACTAAGATAGCACAGGCCTGAATTGATAACTGTCAGCTTACTGTATTGACATAGGAAGGCTCAGTACAGCAGAGATGAAAATTAACAAGAGGTGGGGATTGAGCCTGGGACCATCATGCTCTGTGTTTACCCTTCAACACTGTATCTGTGTCACGTCTTCTGGACCAAAGTTCAATCCCCTAAATACACTCTGCTCTCTTCACTGTGAGTTATCTTACCTCGCTGCAGGATTTACTGAAGGCTCCAGATCTCACTCTGCATCTCTCTGGCTGACCAACTGTCTTCAGTGTGGTGATGGACGAATCAGGAATTGGGAATTCTGTTGAGTCAAGAGCATCCTGGGTATCTACAGGAAATAGAGAAACAGACAGAATGGGAAATTACACTGATGCAGTGAGGGTTACACATGGAGACTGGCACTGAGTTCCACAGAGATCTGGAAAATCCCAGTCTCCATCCCTGGTCTGAGTTGCCTCATCTCCCTGGAGTGGAGAATTCTGTTGGCTCAGGATTTGGAGTAGCTGCAAAAGGTGCAGTCACCGGCATCAATTAGACCCTCACAGTGACAGACACCACATGGAGAGAGACTGTGTGATATCACCAGAGTGCAGGAAGGTATCAGGATCAAATCACGGTCAGGAAGAAGGTGCACTGGGATCAGTACTCAGGGATGAGGGAGCTATCAGTGGACCAGGCAATGACCTCGTGTTACTCTCACTAGACTGTTCATCCAGAATTTAATGCCAGAGTCAGGGATACACATCTAACCGCTTAATTATACCCTTTCAGTAAGCAAATCTGTTATAGGCTGCCAGTCTGGCCTACACATGAATCCAGACCCAGGGCAATGGGATTGACGCTGAAATGCCCACTGTAATGATCTGACAAGCCACTCAGCTCTAAGGCTGGTCAGGGTGGGCATGCGATGCTGGCCAGCCAGAGACAGCAATATCCCATGAGTGATTTAAAATCAACACTGCTGGGAGCAGTGTCCTGGCCAATCATGTCGGTAGGTTTATGGATAGGGCTTTAAACTGACATGGAGGGTGCAGGGACATAGTTCAGATGAAAGGAGCTTTCCAAATCCAAAGAGAAAATGTGAAGCCTCGGAACAGCATGGTAATGTGACTGAAGACAAGCAGAAAGGAACAGGAAGGGACAGAGTTTAACTAAAACTGTACATCAATGAATCGGTTTGTGACAGGACATTGTGGGGAAGAGGAAATTATAATGTTGCTTTTTTTTTGGAATGGACAAAGTATCTACAATAAGGTAATAGACTTGGGACACAGAGATAAATGAGACTTAGTCACCAGACAGACGTGATTACAGGGTGAACAAAAGGTGGAACATAAATATTCAACAGTAAACAGCCTTACAGGATCTCAGGCAGAATGGAAAAGCAAGATGGGAACCCTAACACTAATGGATAACAAAGGTATTACAGAGAAAGCATTTGGCCTCAGATTATGCAGCTGAATCAGCCTGAATGCAAATTCTGGGTGCTATGTGTGAAAAACACAAGCAGGAGAACAGTTTTTATGCTGCCTTGCCGTATTTCATTGCTCATCCCTGCATTAAACAGGAATTCATTAGAAATTGTAGCAAAGATGGTGTGAAAATTTTTGGAGACTTCAATCTTTGTGTAATCTGGGACAGACACATTAGCAAGAGTGATATTATCCGAGATCCTCCTTGAATGTTTTTGTCGGTGTTTCTTTGAATAACGCATTGTTCAAATAGCTACGATGTATCTATTTCAGATCGACGGTTGGGTGATGAAGCTGAGTGAATGAGTAATATCACACCAAGATCCTCCAAGAAATTATACTGGAATTCAAAGAGATTATGACATTTTAAAGTGACCATAAAGCACACCCGAGCATCAGTAACAAAGCCCATTATATGATTTTGGGAGAGAACTGACCAAGGTAAACAGGGGAAACAGACTGAAATGTCAGGCTGCAAATGAACAGTGGAACACATTTAGAGCCAGAGAGTCCGAGAGACGTACAGCACACAAACGGACCCTTCGGTCCAACTCGTCCACACCGACCAGATATCCTTTCCTAATCTCGTCCCATCTGCCAACACTTGGCCCATATCCCAATAAACCCTTTTTATTCACATACCAATCCAGATGCTTTTTGAATGCAACAATTATACCAGCCTCCACCACTTCCTCTGGCAGTACATTCCATACATAACCTCACTCTGCGTGAAAAGGTTGCCCCTTAGGTCCCTTTTAAATCTTTCATCTCTCACCTTAAACCTACTCCCTCCATTTCTGGTCTTCACTACCCCAGGGAAAAGACCTTGTCTGTTTATCCTATCCATGCCCCTCATGATGTTATAAACCTCAAGAATGTCACCCCTTAGCCTCTGATGCTCCAGGGAAAACAGTCTCAGTCGTTTCAGCCTCTCCCGATAAGCTGAAATCCTCTAATCCTGGCAGCATCCTTGTAAAACTTTTCTAAACACTTTCAAGTTTCACAACATCCTTCCAATAGGAAAAAGACTAGAACTGCATGCAATATCCCAAACGTGCCCTAAACAGTATGCTGTACAGCTGCAACATCACCTCCAAACTCCTATAATCAATGCTCTCACCAATAAAGGAAAGCATACTAACACCTTCTTCACTATCCGCTTACCTAGGTAACACTTACGGGGGCATGGGTGTGGACATGGATTGGACAGTGGGTGTGGTGGGTGGGGGGCGGTGTTGAACGGGTTTGGGGATGGGCTAAGGGTGATGTAGGATGTGTCTGGGAGTTGGGGGCAGGCAGCGGGTGGAGGGTGGTGTCAGACAGTTTTGGGGGCAGGATTCGCTGTTGGGTCGGTTTGGGGGGGGTGACGTTGAGAGGCGGGTGGGGGCGATGTTGGATGGGTTTGGAGGTGAGCGGGGTGTGTTTTCGGGGTTTGGCAGAGTGTGGGGGCTCACTCATGGCTTGCTGCTGCCTAGTCACCTGAACAGGGAGCAGACTGGACTGAAAACTACGAGCCCCAGAGGAAAGGTATTGAATCGATTAACCAAATAATCAATTATCCGAACGAAATAGTGCCCGCCCATCTCGTTCAGATAATCGGGGTTCCTCTGTAAACCATCTGGAATATACCCTAGTGTTGTGTGAGTTTTACCTTCACCCAATCAACCCCTGCTCGATCCTGCTGAATGGCCCCAATATTGGCCCAGTTCCAGTTTAAGACCAAAATCTGTCAACCTGCCTGATCTTTTTCCACAACTATGTTAAAACAACGACAGTTGTGGTGACTGGACGCAATGTGCTCTCCGACTGACGCTTCACTCACTTGCCTGACCTCGTTTTAGATTAGATTATTTACAGTGTGGAAACAGGCCCTTCGGCCCAATAAGTCCACACTGACCCTCCGAAGAGCAACCCACTCAGACCCATTCCCCTACACCTAACACTAAGGGCAATTTAGCATGGCCAATTCACCTGACCTGCACATCTTTGGACTGTGAGAGGAAACCGGAACACCCGGAGGAAACCCACGCAGACACGGGGAGAATGTGCAAACTCCACACAGACAGTCACCTGAGGTGGGAATTGAACCTGGGTCATCTGGCGCTGTGAGGCAGCAGTGCTAACCACTGTGCCACCGTGCCGCCCACCATCCTCTGAGTAGAGATCCAGTGTTGCACCCGCCTGAGTAGCATTCCGCCCTCTACGTCTTGATTGAGGAAACTTTCTTGGGAACATTTTACAATTTCCACCCAGTACGGACCTTTTACACTCTGGGTGACCCAGCCAATCCAGGGGAAGTTAAAATCTCCATCCAATACTACTCTATTATTTTTATAGGTACCTGCAAACTCACTACACATTTGCTCCTCTCGTACCCGCTGGCTATTTGAGGGTCTAGAACACGATCCCAGCAGACTGACCATCTCCTCTTTGTTTCTAGCCTATAAATTTATGGCCTCATTTGGTGACTGCTGAAAAGAATTGTCTCGATGCACAGGTGTTATGTCCTTCCTAATCAAAAGGACAACTCCCCCTCCTCACTTACTTGGTCCTCTGTCCCGCCTGTAGTTTCTGTATCCTGGAACACTGAGCTGCTGGTCCTGCCCTTCTCTCAGCCATGTTTCTGTTATGGCTATAATATCCCAGTCCCCAGAGCTAATCCATGCTCTGAGCTCGTCTGCTTTACCAGTCAGGCCTCATCTATTGAAATAAATGCCCTTTAAACCGGATATCTTTCCCTCCCTAGACTGTGCCCCTGGATATCCTGAATAGGTAACTTGCTCTTGATGGCTGATGTATTTCCCCTGACTTTTCGATGGTCCCTCTCACTCAGAATCTCAACTCCCTGCCAAACTAGTTTAAATCCTCCTGGGTAACACGAGCAAATCTCCTCCCTGGGATACTTGTGCCCCTTTGCTTCAAGTGCAAACAATCCCCTTTGTACATGTCACCTCGACCCCAGAAGAGATCCCAATGACCCAAGAACTGAAAACCCTGCCCACTATACCAGCTCCTCAGCCACACATCCATCCGGCCTACCTTTCTATTTCTATCCTCACTGGCACTTGGCACTGGGAGTAATCTGGAGATCATTAAGGTCAATATCCTGCTTTTTTAACTTCTCACCTGACTCCCTGTACTCATTCCACAGGACCCCATCCCTTTGTCTACCTCTGTCATGTGGGCCAATGTGCACAATGACCTCTGGATGTTCACCCTCCCCCTTCATAATGTTCAATAACGACTCAGAGACATCCTTGATCCTGGTACCTGGGAGGCAGCACACCATCCTGGGGTCTCCTCTGGAGCCACACAGTCTCCTGTCTGTCCCCCTCACAACTGAGCCTCCTATCAGTATCACGATCATTACAGTGGATCTGGCAAACAGAGACAGGGAGGAACTCCCTGCAGTTGGGTCCATGTTAGGAAAGTGGAGTATTTTAAAGTGATGCAGTGAGAACGCAGGGCCAGTGTGCTCCTTGAAGAGTGAATCGTAAAGGCAGCAAGTCCAGGGAATACTGATCAAGTGAATACCGGGAGTTTGATAAAGAAAATACAGTGCAATAAAATCAGGTGAAGCCCTTCACAAGTATAGAGAGTGCAAGGGGATTGTGGAAAATGAGGGACAAGCAATGGTCATGAAATATATTTGGCAGATACGATTGCGGAAAAGCCTCAAGTATTTTATCAGCATCGTGAGAGTAAGAGGATTCCCAACGAAAGAGGGAGGCCTGTGAGAAACCAAAGGGACAATCTGTGCATGGAGCCAGAGGAAGCAGGTGAGGTCTTCAATGAATACTTCCCATCTGTATTCACACAGGTGAAAGACACTGTCGCTGGGGATTTCAGTTGGGATGCTGAGGTTCCAGAATATGTTAAGGTCAATAAGGAGGAGGTATTAAATGTTTTCACAGGCATAAAGGTGGAGGAATCCCCAGTGCCCAGGGAAATGTATCCCAGGCTGCTATGTCATTCAGAGAAGGATATCTGCCCATCCTCACATGGTCTGCACGACATCCCCACAGCAAAGTATTTGCCTCCCAATTACCCTCTTCAAAGGCCAAGCAAGTTACTCAGTTCAAGGGCAGCTAGGACTGGGCAAGAAAGGCTGGTCAGCCAGAGACACCCATACCCCATACCTGGGACAGGGTTCAGGTGAAAGGAACTTTCCAAATCCAAATCCAAAGAGAAAAGGTGAAGCAACGGAACAGCATGGGGATGTGGCTGAAGACAAGCAGAAAGGAACAGGAAGGGACAGAGTTTAACTAAAATTGTACATCAGCGAAAAGATTTGTGACAGAAAATTGTGGGAAAGAGTAAGTTATATATTTTTTTAAATGGACAACGTCACTTTAATAAGGTAGATGGATTTGTGACACAGAGATAAAAGAGATTTAGACACCAGGAAGACATGGATACAGGGTGAACAAAAATATTCAATGGTTCACAATCTTGCGGAAACTCAGGAAAAATGATTAACACTAAAAATAATGGATAGCAAAGACATTACAGAGAAAGCATTTGGCTGCAGATCATGAAGTAGAGTCAGTCTGAATGTAAATTACTACTTGCCAAGGACACAAGCAGCAGAACAGTTTTAGCCACTGAACAGCATACCATTGCTCATCATTGCATTACACAGGGACTCATTGGAATTTTTTTAACAAAGGCATTGTGATAATTTTGGAAAACTTCAATATTTGTATAATCTGGGACAACACACGGTCAACATTGATATTGGAAGAGAGGTTCGGAGAATTTTTTTTCAGTGTTTCTTTGAAAAAAAACATTGTGCAACTGTTAAGGGACATAACGAACGGAGAGCGACCATGTAATGAAACTTAGTGAATGAGTCATGTCACCTGCAGAGATCCTTCGGGAAATTGTGATAAAGTGCAGTTTAAAGAAATAAAAAGTTTGAAAGGGATTCACAGAGGACAAGCTACAACTAGAAACAAAAATAGCCAATTACATGTGTGTGAGAGGAAAAAATGACCAAGGTAAACAGGCTAAACAGAATGAAACGTGTGTCTGTAAATGGACAGCAGAAAACATTTGAAGGAACAGTATAAAACACTCAACACAAGGACATTCCATTGAAACAGTATAAACCTCAGCAAGAAATCCCCACTGGTCCCGCACTCAGGACAAAATTGATCATACTAGATTATGAGGCTGAGAAGATCACCAAAAAGTACTTAAAATCCTGAAGTGAGAGAGTGTTTTAGGAGTAAGTGTTAAAGGGATTGCAAAGGGTATGCTAGCAGGAGGGCGGCATTGGGAAAGGGAACCATGGTCAAGGTTTATTGACACAATAGGAACAGGGAGAGATGAAGGTGCTGGAGGTGGTGAGAGTGTTACAGAGAGTGGTCAGGGTCTGAACGGTGTTACAAAGCCAGTACGGATTGCTGCAGCTGGAGGGGTTTGCAGAGGTAGGGAGGGACATATGCATTTTTATTTATTCAGTCATGGGATGTGGTTGTCACTGCCTGGACTAACATTCTTTGATCCAACTGCGAATTACCCAGAGGGTAGCTCAGAGTCAGCCATATTGCTGTGGGTCTGGAGTCAAATGTTGGCCAGACCAGGTTAGAATATTTAATGCCCTTCCTTAAAGGAAGTAAGTGACTAGAGGAGTTCTTCCTCCTGATCAACAATGTTTTAATGGTGGTCCCACCAATGTCTTTTACAGCCACAACATGACATCCCAACTCTTACTCTTAATGCTCTCCCCAATGAAGGTAACCACCCCAAAGGACTGCTTCACCAGCCTGTCAACCTGTGACACCACACTCAAAGAACTGTCTACCTGCATCCCTGGGTCTCTGACTGACAACACTACCCAGAGCCCGAACATTAACTGTACAAGACCCACCCTGGTTTGTTTCACCAAAATAGAACACCTCACCTTTATCTAATTAAAGTCCATCTGCTATTCTTCAGCCCACTATCCCAGCAGTACTGTTCATCCTGTTGTATCATAGATAACCTTCTCCACTGTCCACTTTACCACCAATTTCAGTGTCACCCAAAATAATTACTTACCAGGAAACCAATATTTCCATCCAAACCATTTATCCAAATGACAAACAACAGTGGACCCACTCCACCGCTGGTCCCATGCCTCCTGTCAGAAAAACAATATGTCTCCCATCACCCTATGTCTACAACCATCAAGCAAATTTTGTATCCAGTTCACTAGCTCCTCCTGAATGCCATATCCTTTTACACTGATCTGAGCTTATTACTCGGTTTTCCAGACAGAACATAGAACGCAGAACAGTTCAGTCCAAGACCCTTCGGCCATGCTGCTATGCTAACATTTTATCCGACTGTAATATCAAACTAGCCTCCATACCCTTCATTTTACTCTATCCATGAGTCTGTCCAAGAGTCTATTAAATGTCCCGAATGTGTCTAATTTTACTAGAACCATTGGCAGTCCATCCAACCACATAACATTCTCTATTCTCTTATCCATCTTCCAATCACCTTAAAATTATGCCGCCTTGTAATAGTCATTTATGCCATAGGAGAAAAAGTCTCTGACTATTCACTCACTCTGTGCCTCTCATCACCTTGTTCACCTCTACCAAGTCACCCCACCCCCTTCTTCACTCCAATGAGAAAAGCCTTAGCTCCCTCAAACTTTCTCCATAAGAAATGCCCTCCATTCCAGGCAGCATCCTGGTAAATCACCTGTGTACGCTCTCTAAAACTTGCACATCCTTTCTGTAAAGATGGGATGAGAAGTGAACACAATATTCCTAGTGTGGTTCGCCAGGTCACTATAAAGATGCAGTAAAACCTCACGGCTCTTGAAATCGATCTCCTTGCTAAGAAAAGCCAACACAACATATGCCTTTTTAGTCAACCCTATCAATGTGCGTGGCAACTTTGAGGGATCTATGGACATGGACGCCATGATCTCTCTGTTCCTCCACACTGCCAAGTATTCTGCCTTTCACCCTGTATTCTGTATTCAGGTTCGACCTTCCAGAATGCATCACTTCACACTTTTCCAGATTGAACTCCATCTGCCACTTCCAGCCCAGCTCTGCGTCCTGTCAATATCACATTGCAACCTACAACAGCCCTCCACATTCCCCACGACTCACCAACCTTCATGTGATTGGCAAACTTACTAACCCAGACTCCAACATCCACATCCAACTCATTTACAAAAATCACAAAGAGCAGAGTCCCAGAGCTGATTGTTACAGAACACCACTGGTCACTGAGCTCCAGGCTCAATACTGTCCATCTGCTGCCATACTCTGTCTTCTCTATGCCATCCGATCCTGTATCCAGACAGACAGATTTCCCTATATCCCAATCATCCTTCATTTCTGAATGAGCCATCAACATATTCTGTCATATCCTCAAAGAATTCAATAAGGTTTGTGAGGCATGACCTGCCCCTCACAAACCCATACTGTCTCTAATTTAACTTTGGCTTTCCAAGTAGTCATAAATCCGTTCTTTAGAGTCCTCGCCAATAATCTGCACACCGCAGACATTAGACCAAATCTGTAATTTCCAGAATTCTACCTCTGTAATATGGTCCAGACGCTACAAATCTTCTCTCCTCTGCCATGTTCCCCAGAAGCGCACTGGAGCGTGGTGGGGATTACAGAGTCAGGGAGGGATATCAGGACAGGAGGTTTTTGCAGACAGTAGGAGGGTTGCAATGCCAAAAGGAGGCTTCAGTTATTGTGAGGTTTCATGGTGATGAAGGCATTTGAGGAGGGAGGGGGATTGTAGGGAAATGACAGGTTTCACAGTTTAGGTGCTTTGTTAGGACTGCAAGTGGTTACTGAGTCGGGGAGGTTTAAGCACTGGAGGTTGTTACATAAACATGTGGTTTTGATTGCAATGCAGGAAGAGGATTCAGGAAGCTGGAGAGTATGGGGTCTGAACGAGGTTACACAAATGGGAAGAGTTGTCAGGGGCGGAGGTGTTTACAGAGACAGCAATGGTCTGATCTGGAGCAGAGGACCCAGATTGGGAGGGATGTGGGGACTGGAGGTGGTTTCACAGGGAGGGAGGACCATAGACCCACAGGAGGTTACAGAAATGTGGGGAGCTGTAGGGCTGACGGGTTCATGGAGTTGGGAATGCTGGGAGGGATAAAGAACTTTACAGGGATAAAGATGTTTGTAGGACAGGGCTGGATTACACAGACAGGGACTGTTTTAGGGAGCTGAGCAGATTACAGAGATAAAGAGATTTGTATCATCTGGCGGAACAAACAGAGATATGGAGGGTCATCGTGACTGAAGATGTTTATAGATATAGGAAGGCTTAGGTTCTGGGGGTTATTTAGACATGGAGGCTGTGGAATCTGGATTCTTTTTTGAGAGATTAGGTAGCAAGTTTGGTTGGATACAGTTTCACAGATAAGGGAGCATAGCACAAAAAGGAGGAAGTTCCTGCGGTAGGGAGAGTTAAAGTGGAGAGTAACATTTACACAGATGGTTGTAAGAGCTGGAGAAGATTATGGAGATGAGTAAAATGTTTGGAGAAACAGGAGGAGCTTACATTGACAGGGTGGGTGATAGTGACGGGAGGATGTTACATTGTAAATGAGGCTTGTACGAACAGGATCGGGAGAGGAACAGGCATTGGAGTGGGATCTACAGATTGGGAGTGTTGCAGGGACCTGAGAGGATAACACAGAGAGGGATGGTGGCAGGGTCCCCACAGACTGATGGCATTTTAGGGACTGGAAGAGGTTTGGTAGACAGGGAGGGCTGGAAGCGCTGCAGGAGCTTATGGAGAGTTGAAGAGTTGGAGCAGTTCACAGAGGGAGGGTTCTCCGATAGGAGTAGGTCACAGATAGTGAGGGTTGTGTGGTCTGAGTAAGTCAAAAAGAGGAGAGTTTTCGCATCTGGAAGAGGTTACACTGACAGGGACAGTTGAAGAGACTGAAGCAAAAATGCATGGAGAAGGTTACACAGATAGGGAGGTGAGTAGGGACTGAAGGTGAATACACAGACATGGAGGGTTGTATTGTTAGACGGAGCTGGGAGGGATAGGGACTGGTGTAGGGATTGACACAGATAGGGAAGGTTGTGTTTTTGGTGAAGGTTACACTGATACAGACAGGGTTAAAGATTGTTTAATGGACTACAGAGGAGCTCAGACAGAATGTATTATGGGGAGTGGAGGAGATTACAGACACAGAGATGGCTGTCGGTTTGAAAAGAGGTTCTACAGATCCTCAGTGCTGTAAGGCTGGTGGGAGGTTACAATAATAAGGGTTACTTACATTTAATGACTTTTTTTGATATAGTGAAAGTCTCAGAACGGGACTGTCGAAAGGAAGTATAGACAGTCCAGATGAGTTTACAGAGATATTAATGTTTTTGGGGGTTTCAGAATGGAACAGTGATTGGGAGTGATGCAACGAATGGCAAGAGTTATAGGGATTGTTCTAAAAGCAGGAAGCGGTGACAGTCATATCGATCTTTGTAAAGACTAGAGAAGCTGACATCGCCAAGGAGTGTTTTAGAGTCTGTTGGAGATTACACATATAAGGGGAGTATTGGGGATGAGGCAAGGTTCAAGAGACAGGGATTTTTGACAGGACTGGACAATAACCTGAATAGAATCTCCAGTGTGGAAACAGGCCATTCGTCCCAACAAGTCCACACCAACCATCTAAAGAGCAACCTAACCAGACCCATCCCTCTCTCTGTCCAATAAACACTGCATTCCTCATCGTGAACTCACCTAAACCACACTTGCCTGAATACTACAGGCAACTTATGATGGCCAATCACGCATCGTGCAAATGTTGGACTACGGCAGGAAACCCGAGCACCCGGAAGAAACCCACACAGTCGGGGCGAGAACATGCAAAGTCCACACAGACAGTCGGCCACGGCTGGAATTGAAGCCAGGTTCCAGGCACAGTGAGGATGATTATACAGAGCACTGCAGAGATTGGACTAGATGGATGGAGACACTGGAGGAGCTTACATTGACAGGGTGGGTGCTGGCAATGAAAAGCTATCACATTGATAGTGGGTCTTGTAGGAACTGTATTGAAAGAGTCACAGGCATTGGAATGACTTCTGCAGGTTGGGAGTATAACAGGGACTGAGAGGATTGTCGGGTCTCCACTGATTGATCGTGTCTTTCAGAATATGTAGATGTGGAAATCTTAAACCCAATGAATGCAGTCTTCATTTCAAGACCAGATCCTTATTATTCCTCATCAGCCAAGGATCCCTAAACCTACCAGCTTTTCCCTTTACCCCACTGGGGCATACTGGCCCTGGATTCTTGATATCACACTTTGTAAAGCCTCCCATTTGCCAGTTGTTCCTTTTCCTTCAAACAGACTCACCCAATCGATTAGAATCATCATATGGAGGTGCCGGTGTTGGACTGGGGATGTACAAAGTTAAAAATCACCCGACACTCGGTTCCAGTCCAACCGGTTTATTTGAAAGCACTAGCTTTCAGAACACTGCTTCTTCATCAGGTGGTTGTGGAGCACAATCCTAAGGTAAAGAATTTATAGCAACAGGATGGCAGTGTCAATGAACATAATATCAAACAAATTTAGTTTAAGCCTTTCATCTGTTACAGTGATCGCCAGCGCTTCCAAAGCGAGTTGGATTATAACTGGACGTTGTGCAATTTTAAATTCACAGCATTGACGTTGGCCAGATCCTGCCTACTGGCCCCAAACCTGGCCCTGTGCTAGTTTTCCTCTTCAATCTGTGGACCTGCTGATCTTTCTCCATAACTATGATAAAACGAAGACAGTTGTGGGCACTGGACCCAAAGTGCTCTCTGAAAGACAGTCCCGTCACTTGCCCGACCACGTTTTCTGAGGAGAGGTCCAGTGTTGCACCTGCCTGAGTAGAGTAGGGCCCTCTGCATATTGATTTAGGAACCTTCCTTGGACACCTTTGAAAAATTGCTCTCCGTCCAGGTCATTTTATACTCGAGGTGGCCAGTCAATAAAGGGAATATTAAAATGTCCAGCCTGCACTCCTCTATTATTCCTATAGTTATCTGCAATCTCTCTACACAGCTGCTCCTCTGGTATCTGTTGGGTCTACAACAGTCTACAATACAGTCCCAACAAAGTGACCACCCCCCTTCTTCTTTCTAACTTCTAACCACGTGGAATTTTAAATGAATATATGTTTTAAAAATTGGAATTAACAATCCATAAATAAGTATTGATAAAAATCCAAAAACTTGACCTTCAGAAAACTTGACAGTTCACTCTCATGTGGTCTGCACGACATACCCACAGCAAAGTGTTTGCCTGTGAAATGGGTGAGCCAGCTGCTTAGCTCAAGGGCAGTAAGGGATGGGCAATAAAGGCTAGTCAGCCAGAGACACCCACATCCCATACCTGATTTTTTAAAAATACATTCAGAATGATCCCAGCACGGTTCCAGTGGAACATTGTCCTGGCCAACCACGTTGGTAGGTTTATGGACAGGACTTTAAACTGACAGAGAGGATGCAGGGACAGGCTTCAGGTGAAAGGAGATTTCCAAATCCAAAGAGAAAACGGGAAGCATCAGAGCAGCGTGGGAATGTGACTGAAGACAACAGAAAGGAACAGGATGGGACAAAGTTTAACTAAAACTGTCGATCAGCAAATCCATCTGTGACAGGAAATTGTGGGAACGAGTAAATTATGTTTTTTTATTAATGGACAAAGTCTCTGCAACCAGGTAGATGGATTTGTGACACAGAGATAAAAGGGATTTAGACACCAGAGAGATGTGGTTACAGGGCGAACAAAAGGTGGAACATAAATATTCAATGGTTCACAACCTTGTGCAAATTCAGGCAAAATGGATGATGCTAACAATAATGGGTAAGAAAGGCATTACAGAGAAAACATTTGGCATCAGATCATGAAGTAGAGTCAGGCTGAATGTAAATTCTGGCTACTACTTGCCAAGGACACAAGCAGCAGAACAGTTTTAGACCACCCACCGAACAGCATTTCACGGCTCGTCACTGCAATAAATAGGAATTCATTGGAATTTTTAATACAGGCACGGTGAACATTTAGTGAAACGTCAATATTCGCAAAGTGTGGGACAATCACACTGACAACAGTGATATTGGAAGAGGAGTTTAGAGAATTTTTTTCAGTGTTTCTTAGAATAACACATTGTGCAACTGGCGAGGGATGTAACTGTCTCAGAGAGACTGTTGTGTGATAACACTTCGTGAATGAGTAATGTCACCTGGAGAGATCCTCTGGGAAATTGTGATAAAGTGCAGTTTAAAGAAATATAAAGTTTTAAAGTGAATCACAGAAAGGACAAGCTACAATTCGAAACAAAAATAGCCAATTACATAAGTTTGAGAGGAGAACTGACCAAGTTAAACAGGCTAAACAGACTGAAATATGTGTCTGTAAATGAACAGTGGAAAATATTTGAAGGAACAGTGTAAAATACTCAACAAAGGGACATTCCACTGAAACAGACAAAAGCTCAGCAAGAAATCCCCACCGGTCCCTCACGCAGGACAAAATGGATCACATTAGGTTATGAGTCTGAGAAAATCACCAGAAAGTACTTAAAAATCCTGAAGTGTGAGAGAGTTTTAGAGTAAGTTTTAAAGGGATTGCAATGGGTCTGCTAGCAGGAGGAGGGCAATGGGAAGGGGAATCGTTGTCAAGGTTTATTGACACGATACGAACATGGAGAGGTGAAGGTGTTGGAGGTGGTGAGAGTGTTACAGAGAGTGGTCAGGGCCTGAACGTTGTTACAAAGCCAGTATGAATTGCTGCAGCTGGAGGTGTTTGCAGAGGTAGTGAGGGACATATGTATTTTTATTTACTCATTCATGGGATGTGGGTGTCACTGCCTGGACCAGCATTCTTTGACCCCATGCTAATTACCCAGAGATTGTTGGGGCCCTGGTGGATATATATAATACTTTGCTGGCCACAGGTGAAGTGCTGAATGACTGGAGGATCGTTAATGTGGTTCCTTTGTTCAAGAAGGGCAGCAGGGATAGGCCAGGTAATTACAGAGCAGATAGTCTGACAGCAGGGGGAGGGAAATTATTGGGAACCAATTGTGAGGATGAATCAACACTTGCAAAGGTAAGGATCAACTCGGTTTAGTCATCACGTATTTGGCAGAGGAAGATACTGTCTGAGGAATTCAGTTCAGTTTTATTGAAATGGTGCTTAAGTATATTGACGAGGGCAGTGCAGATGATGTGGTTTACATGGACTTGACTAAGTCCTTAAACAAGATCTAACATGGAAGGCTGGTCTCACTGTTCACTTCACATCCATGTTGAACACACTGTTTCTGACTGAACAAACCTCCTGTGTGTGAACGAAACCTGTTCATGTTCAGTGGCTCCCTCTCCGGCCACCCGTGTTTAACTCTCATCATGGAATGCTGTCTCGTATTACTGTGGGAATGCCCATCAGGACTAATCCTGGAGTCTGTATCCCCGGGATCCACAAACTCCATTTATTTCCTCCTTCCTCTTTCATTCTGGCTATTGAACTGTCAGTTTCAATCCATTCTCCTGTCATGCTCTTCAACATACCCATGTGGGTGGACTATAGGCAGCTGGGATTTAATGAAGGGAAGTGGGTATGAGGCAGAAACACTAATAGAGGTGACAGCAAAGAAAGCTATCATGATAACAGCAGAGTTTCTCTGTGACCCAGTGAGTGGTGAGGCATCTGAGATTGTCGAGGGAGGCAGATTCAATCAGGGATTCGGGAAAACACTCAGACAATGACCTATCTATCTGATTGTTGACTCAGACAAATAGGCAGAAAGAAAGATGCACATTTAGATAGCACCTTTGATGACCTGGGGAAATGAAACATGCTTCAAACCCAATGATTTCAACCTCAAACCTCTGAAAACAGACACAAAGCTTCCTACTTGTACCAGATTGTCTCTCAGCCTCCTCTTTTCTTAAGAAAAGAGTTTTAAGCTGTTAATCACCCCCTGGTGATTATAACCTCTGCGTTTCTGTCAGATTTGTGACTGAACCTTTATTTTCCTGTTGTGAGTGATGCAAGCAGCAGAAACAGTTCCTGACTTGTGAGGTGTTTCGGTTGGAGTATTTATATTTACACATTCATTCCCACCCTCACATAGAGTGTGAAATTGATGTAAAACTGAAGGAAAGGATTGAGTGAGAACCCAGAGAAACACAAAATGCATCATGTGTACCTGAGCTGAATGAACCTGGCATGAGGAAAATGTGACAACAATCACAATTAGTTAGAATCACAGCATCCCTTAGGCACACAAACATGCTATTCAGTCTATTGAGTCTGCAATGACTTGCTGTCCCATCCTATCTCCATAACTCCACATTTACCATGGCTAACCCAACCCACCTAACCTACACACTACAGGCCATGTTAGCACGGCCAATCCAATAAACCTGCACATCTGTGGGAGGGTCTCAACTAATGTCTAAGTGCTCAGAATTGTGGATGAAGGCTCAAAATCCTCTTTTTTTTCAATATAAAATCTAGGGGAAACTGCAGCCAGAAATATTCCCTACCATGTGATTATTTGTTAACTAATCCTAAATTAACTTCAGATTAAAACAAGATTATCAGCTACTCAAGTCACCTTACTTTTCAAAATCTCTTTAAAATTATTACTATCTAAACACAACAGGCTTTAAGTTGCTGATCAAGTATTCAGATGTCTCCACTGTTACAATCAATTGAAGATTATCTTTAACTTCAGCTACATTTGGTGAATTGAACACTGATTGTAAATATATGAATATCAAAAGGACTTGAGTTTTATGATAATTAATCCAGTCTGACATTCTTGTTGGTTAATATCTTGAAGAGAACTGTCCTCAGAACTCCAGCTTTGCTCTGACTTCATTCACAACTGGATGTGGCTGGACTGCAGATCTTAGATCTGTTCTGTTGTTTCCCAGATTGCTTCACTCTGTCTATCACTTGCTGCTTATGCTGTTTGGAAGACAAGTCGTCCTCTTTGGTAACTTCATCAGGTTAACACCTCATTTTTTGGTATTCATGCTGCTGTTACTGGCATGCCCTCCTGAATTCTCTCAGTTGAATGAGGATTGATCCTCTGGTTTGAAGGTAAGAGGCAAGTTGGGGAATATGCTGGGCCGTGATTCTGTACGTTTTGTTGGAGTACTATTCTACTGCTGTTGGTAGAAGTAAAGAGCTAAACTCTTGCACTGTAAGCCGTATATGCAAGAAGCTACATGCAGTCTCATGAACACTGATAGGCCAAGAAATGAAATGCAAGCATCACTGTACAATGATGCAGGATCACAACTGCAGCAAGGGGAGATTAAGAGCCAACTTGTCATAGGATTAGGGAAAGAAGCAGCTGATCAGATTATTGTACTGCTGGAGGTGAGGATGGAGGAGGTCGGGGAGATGGAGAGCCCTTCAAAAGAAACTAATCTGCCTGAGAGTTATGGGATTGACTTGATAGTCATGCACTTAATAGAAAGCTAATTGAAACTGTTTTTATCCCCACAGGATAGCAAGACAACAGAAACAAACCCCAGAATACATGGTTCAGAGATGGGTGTCAATAGCCCATCAACATCCAACTCCTGCAATTATTCAACAAACATATGTGTGATTACCCTTTTCTGATGAACCAGAAAACCACTGTTCACTCTATGCAGATGGACAGTGATGTGGGGAAGTATTGACCTACTGGTATTGTTGTGAGACAGTTAATCTAAAACCCCAGATAGTGTTCTGGAGACCTGGTTTCAAAGCCTGCTGCAGCAGATGGGGGGATTTGAATTCAATAAAAAAAAGTTCTGGAATTTAAGATTTTAATGATGACCATTAATCGATTGTCAGAAAAACCCATCTGGTTCAGTAATGCCCTTTCAGGAAGGAAGCTGCCATCCTTACCTGGTCTGGCCTACATTGTGACTTCAGACCCACAGCAATGTGGTCGACTCTTACCTGCCCTCTGGGCAATTAGGGATGGGCAGTAAATGCTGCCGGGCCAGCGACACCCTCATCCTGTGAATGAATAAAGGAAAATAAAAGTCTCTACCCAGTGTGAATCTGTACATGTTCAATGATGTTGTGAACATTTCTAAAACTAAGTTCTCTATATGCAAAACTTTATGAACTGCCAAAACCATTGTTCATTACTTGGTGACTTGATGTGAACAAGAGAAAAAAAAATCCTTCAACTTGTGGTTATGAGTAAATTCACTGGTGTCTCAGCAGGATGGATGCCTGGGTGAATCCCTCCCCCCCCCCCCCCCCCCCCCCCCCCACACACACACACACACACACACAGCAGGTGAACAGCTTCTCCCCAGTCTGACGAGTTTGGCCAGTGTCCAGGTGGGATGGGTAAAGAATTCCCTTCTGGTATTCCTCACATTTCCAGAGTCTGTCCCTATTCTGGTATTTTGCCATTTCAGATAAATGCTGACAGACTGTTATACACACAGTTAGCAACCCCACACCCCCAACCCCCACCTCCCCCAGAACCCAGTATAAAGCAGTAAATATTATCTCCTGCTGTAGAAGGACAGCCTGTATTGGTCTGAGTAGGGACACTGAGCAGATTTACCTCAATGACAATTTAATTGGTGACCAGAGCAAGTTAGGCAAGTCCAAATAAAATGCATTCTAGCACAGAAAGAAGCCCATCAAATCCAAGCTGGCTCTCTGTAGCAGAATCCAACATTCTCATTCCCCATCCGTCCCCAAACTCTGCGATTTTATTTCCTTCAGATCTGATATAAATGTTTTTTTTTATCAATCATTCATCTTCTCTGCTTGCAACACCATAATAGGCAGCATATTCTGCATATTTCCAGCCAAAACAGTCAGCAGATATACTTACTCATCTCCCGCTGTCACAAAACCTTACATCTAGTCTTAATTCTTGTGCCATTACCTATCAAATACAGATATTTTTGTCTGCTATATCTAGGTCTGTTATAATCTTATACAGCTTTATCAAAAATATATTTAACTTGTTTATTTCAAAGAAAATACCAATCTCTTCAAATCAATCCAGTGACTGCATTTTCTTCATCAGTGAACCACTCCAGTAAGTCTGTACTCCACACCCTGAAGATCACTTCTATCCTTCCTTGTTAATGTCTGTTTTGTTCCACAAATCCAGACGACACAAATTTTCTGTACATCAGCAGTAGCTTTATTATCGGACAGCTAGCAAGAATTTCAAAGCATCTCTAAAGAAGCCGAGTGTCTACTTGTACAGAGTCATCTTCACGAATCTCTGCCTTACCCACAGAGACAGTATATTTAATAAGAATTAGACAAAGGCATATCAGTCACATGGGCGATTGCCATTACCTAGTTTAAAGCTGGTAATTATGAAATTACAAAGCTTGATGAATATCAATGACCTGTGATAATGTGTGATGGATTACAGAAACTGATTATCGTATTGTTCATGATTATGTGTTGACAGGAAGAGATTAAGGCAAAAGGGTTTTTCTCTCAGTAAATGGGGGATTCACTTACCTATGCTCATATGGAGGGGAAGTTAGACAATGGGAGCAGGAGGCAGTTTTAGAGGGTTGTGCCCAGGGTTCTCAGACTTGTCTGGAAAGGTCAAATTGCTCTATCTGGGGTTATGGTGGAATCCACATGTGTGGCTCCAAGAGGTTCTGTTTTGAAGATATGGTCTGCCTCACCCCTACTGAGGTGTTCAGTCTGTATTGGAAGAGTACAGGCCTTGTACTCTTACAATACGGCAGGAAGACCTTTGGCAGGAGAATGTTTAACCCTTGAGTCGCCAATGCATCCTGAAAGAGAAGCAAAGTATGGCACAGGCCCCTCTGTGCTATTTTAACTTCCTCATCCTGACCAGGAATCTGTTGACCACAATTGGATGCAATGATTGACTGTGACCTAACTAGAACTTTTTCAACGGTCAGCATCTTTTCCATGAGTATGTTATCATTCCCTCTGTTAATGAAGTCCAGCATCCTTACGTTTACTCAAAACACTTTATGTTCTCTCTCCTTTTAGGATTTGTACACATTGTCCCGCATTCCTGCTGTCCTGCTCTCTCTGTCTGTGCCATTCAAATATATATTCCCTTTCTACATTGCTTCTCTCAAAATGCATCAACTTACTGTGTGTTCTAACGAAGAGACGTATTATACTCAAAATATTATCTCTCGCTCCACACATTCTCCCCCCTGGAAAACAGAACGGTACAGCACCAGAATAATCGGCCCACCATGTCTGTGTGGATCATGATTCCATCTGCCTATACATGATCCATATCCCTGCTAACACATGTTTGTTTATCTGTCTGTCCAAATGCCTCTTAAACATTGTGATTGTTTCTGCTTTTACCATCTCTCAGGCAAGTACATTCTAGTCACTGACCACCTTCTGCATAAGAAACTTGTCTGAGACAACTCCCTTTTAACTTGCACAGATGCTGTTGAAAATGCTCAGCAGGTCATGAAGCATCTGTGAAGAAAAATCAGTTAATGTTTCGGGTCCGGTCCCCCTTCCTCAGAAATGTTAACTAATTTCTCTTCACAGATGCTGCAAGAACTGCTGAGCTTTTTCAGAAACTTCTGTTTTTCTTTCTGGTTTACAACATCTGCTGTTCTTTCGGTTTTCATTTCCTTTAAACTTGCCCCCTCTCCCATTAAATCTATGGCCTGTGAATTGGTACTTTCCGCTTGGAAAACGATTCAGATGATTCACTCGAAACCTCTCGGATCACTCTACAGCCACTGACTTTCCAAAGACAACAATCCAAGATTTTCCAAACTCTCCCAATCCAGGCAACATCCTGGTAAACCCATTTCCACCCTCTCCAAAGCCTCACATCCTCCTTATAATGCGGTGCTCAACACAGCACACAATACCCCAAAGGGGGCCTAATGACAGTTTCATATTCAGTCCCCTGACAGAAGAAGGCAAACCTGCCATCCACCTCCTTCACCACATTCAGGGAGCTGTGAACTTGCACCTGAAGATCCCTCTGTATATCAGTGCTGCTCAGGGCACTTCCTTTTAGTGTATACATTCCTCTTACAATGAGCTGCCCAAAACACATCACGTCACATTTGTCTGAATTAAAATCTATCTGCAATTTCTCCGCATAACCTTCCAATTGATCTCGTCCTTGATCTTTCCTTTGACAACATTCTTCACGATTCACAACTGCTTCACCTTGTGCCATCGACAAACTTGCTAATTAAATCGTTTACTTTTTCAGGCTAATCATTTATATGTATTACAAAGGACAGATGTCCCAGCTCTGACCCTTGTGGAACAGAGGCACTGGTCACAGACCTCCAGCCACCAACATACCCCTGCCCAACTGTTACTGGGAGAAATATCAAAGAGGAGCCTTGAGTTCTGTGCTGAGCAGCACGACCAATGTTTATTCAGAGCTCCTTACTAATGCCTGATGGAAGAGTTCCCTCTCTGGAATTCTGTGGCTCCCCCAGCCAAGTCCAGCATTTGGATGTGTTTCTTTCATACGTTCCACTAATATTTCTCCCCGACCCGATCTCCTGGGTTCAGGATGTCAGCTCGGATGTTTATGAGCTCCCTTTCCCAGTCTCTGATTCTCTGTCCGTCTGCAACTTCCCCTCTCAGCTCATGCAGTTGCTTTGTCAGTTCTTTCACAAATTGTTTCACCCTATCCTTGCCATTGTACATCTCCTGCCCTCCCTCGACCATATCCTCTGGCAGCTGCATAGTCCATCCGGTCACTAATTCAAAGGGGGATTGCTCAGTTCCCTTTGCTGGGGTTGACGTCAGTTTTATTAGGATTGTGGGGAGTACACTAACCCATCCTGGCCTGTCTCTGTCAGGGCCTTAGTCAGACTAGCTTTCAGTGTCTGCTTCATTCTTTCTACTGTCCCTGAGCTCTGGGGGTGGTGTGTGAGATGGGATTTCTGCTCAGTACCAAACAGGCCACAGAGCTGCTTAACTTCATTTCCTGGAACATGTGTCCCTTGGTCAGAATCTGTAGGGGAATGCTTCCACCCACTGAGTAAACCTGGCCAGCCCATCATATGTTTTTCATAATGTTTGTCTTATACAGTGGCACTGCTGGATCATCCTATGTCCTATTACTGCCCCACCCTTTTCCCGTTCCTGTTTCTCTTGCTGTGGGACTGTTTCTGGAAATGCCTTTAAACTTTCCTTTCTCGCTTCTGTAGCTACTGCCACTGCATCCTCCTCAAATGTATGCACTGTTTCAGTAAGTATGCTCACCCATGCTCACCAACTACCCCGTTGGTATGGAGTTTCTACTTCCCTGTGAGCTCTAATCTTCATTATTGCTGCTTCACTGGGAAAGTTAGCTGCTTCCACCAACTCTCTGACCTGTTCTTCATGCTCAATGTGGCCCCCAGACAGGGTGATATACCTTCACCGAGCTCAGTCATGAACTATACCAAAGGCATGCTGACTGTGTGCATTTTGCCTCCCTCACCCCTGGTTAATGTCCGCGCTTCTGCCAGGGCTCGTGATGGTTCTCTATTTCTGGATAATTCCTCACAAAATTCCCACAATAATTAAACAATCCTAAAGTTTGCCTGATCCCTTTACGGTGTGCGGGTGGATAGTTTTATAATGATAGCTTTTGTTCCCGCTGGGTCTGTTCCCTCTCCCTTCCTGATTTGATCTCCCCACTATGATGTCCCAGTTCCGTCTCTCTCTATCTTCCCAGTTTCACTCTCTGTGTGTTAATTTTAAGCCTGGCCTGGCTAACCTGATCCAATACTCTGTCTAATATCTGGATATGTTCTTTCTCACCGCTTGAGGTGTTGTGGTTCGATCAGTGTGACAAAATCCATCAAACACACATCGGTGGGATATACTGGAATATTGTGGGATCCCTGAGGTAATAGTATCCTGGAGGCCTTTTCTCTTCGGTCAGTAAACACCACTCTCTTCTGCCATTCAATGTCCACAGGTATGGACCCAGACTATTTCCAGCTTCTGTCAATCTATCACTGTCACAATTACTGCCTCCTCAGCCCCAGCTTTGATGAGATCCCATTTGTGTGGGGAGTGAGAGGGCCCTCGATCTCTACAGAGTCGATAGACAACAACCCACTTTCCTGTTTGAGTTACGCACACCGCTGAGTGGGTCCGAGCTACAACCCACCAGATTCTCTGACTGTCCCAGTCTCCCTCCAATGTAGCTACTCCGGAGAGGTTGCCTTTCCTTTTCTTTCTGTCCCAGTCCTGGCCGGAGCATCCCCATGTTTAAATTCGGGTGTTGATGTCAGTAGTTGCCATTTTAGAAAAAATAGGAGCAACTCCCAGAATGGTCCCTTCTTGAGTTTCACACCTCCATATCTGAATACATTTTGTCATATTCCCGGTCTACATCGGGGCAGGTTTGCTTCATCCAGCTTCCCAGGTTCCCTCTCCGACTGCTCTCATTTTAGTAATTGAGGGGGTGAGGGGTAAATCCTTATCAGGAACTGACAAAGATGCTCCGGTGTTAGAATCATGCAAATGTTGGCCCCTTAACAGCGCATCAATGAATATTCATGGGCTATGCATATACCTACATGAACACAGGCCACTCACAATATGAACACCTATCTCCCTCTCTCTGCCTATGTTCCTTGTCTATGTGCCCTTTCCTGCTTCCCTTGTAACATTGTGGGTCTGATTACCCTCCCTGTACTGCAGCTATTCCCCTCTGTTTCTGTGTTTGCCTCAGCTCTCATGGCCCAATTCAGAATGTGTTTAGAATTATCTCCCACTGAGAGTCCCATGTTTATAATTACAGTTAAATAGTGTCCCATGTCATCTTTTAAATACATCAAACCTATTTCATCATCACAGGTTGGGGTTTGGTAATCCCCCGTGGTCCTTACACACCTCAGGCTTCCTCTCTGTATGATCCTCGATATTACCCTTGGTTCCCTAAGACACCAAGGTTATTTTAGCCCATTCAGCCTGTGTGTCCCCAGTGTGTCCCTGTAATATCTGTAAATGCCTGGCGCCATGGATCAGCTGTACTCTGGGGGGAACTGGCTCACACCCCATCCTCTCATTGCAGGGACAGTTTCTGCTGTACACGTCAGGGCATCTTGGGCCGAGGGAGGGTCCGTACATCATCTTCGGTGAGACTGTGTACCTCTACTAATTCATCCATATTGTCCCAATAAGGCCCATTACTACCATTTCTCCATCAGGCTGGGTGTTCATTCACCAACATCTGTCATTCAGCGGGTGAACGGTTCAGGTTTGGTTTCTGTCAGTTCCCTTTGTTGCTCCCTACTGTCTCTCCAAGTTGAGCTTTGATGCCCAGTGGTGTCATAGACACGGCCTTCTGGGCCTTATAGGGCAGTGGATCATCCCACCCATTGCCGTCCATATGTCCATACATGGGCACTTTGTCATCTAACCCGTTCCAGTCAGTGTCACCATCCTCACTGCCTTCTGAGGAGAGCGGGGCACTGGGTACCTCCCCCACTGTAACTACCACCTGGCCCTTTGGCTTTAAGGCCTCACGTCAGAGAGCCACCACCTTCACTTGTTCCTGTTTCCCATAATAATTCAACACATCCTGTCATTCCTGGAATAAAACAGAGCAAAATGTGAATTTGGTTTTACTTGAAATATTAATAATTTGACATTCACTTTACATATCTATACAGGTGAAAATTCTATTGTGATTATTTAAGTGAATTTAACGTGATCATCAATGAAAATAACAGATAATCAACGACAATGAATGAACTGAATAATATGATATTTTGTACAAGTTCTTGCAATGAAAATTCAATTTTATTTAACGTTTGTCACCCATTACACCGTGGGCATTCTTATTAGGGAATAAATTAATTGAAGGATATCAGAGAAAATAAATAGACATTAATTTTAGCTTTACTGCAATAATGAACCAAATATTTGGAAATATGGTTGAACTACATGACAAAGTTTCCAGTGTCATTATTGACATGAAAACTATTTTAGTTTGCAAGTTGTTTTGCTCTAAGAATAATTGGAAATGAATTGTGATTTGGAATACACCATTGAAAATATATTTTGAAGAGAATAATCAGATACATTTTTTGGAGGAAATTAGGAATGGAAATAAATATATATTCATTTATATTAATAGTTTTAAAATGTTGAGAAGTTGACTGGGATTATTTTAATTGAGAGAGGCTGCATGATTATAAAGACTAATTCGCCATTTTCATTGCACTGTTGGTTTCACTAGAATCTGTTGTGGTCTAAGCTCTTGGTGTGTGCAATGGACTGTCACTAATAGCTTAATTAACCTGCGAGTCCCTGATCAGGTTTCCTTTGTCTGGAAATCAGTCTGTAAGTGAGCAACACACCTCCTTTTGTGAGGGGAAATAAGTGGCAGTTCAACCTGAGAATGGTTTCTAGCACACACCATCAGCAGGGAAGGGTTTTTTCTAAAGATTTCCAATCTCTATCTACAAATCTGATTTGTCAGTTTGTGGAGGATTCAGCCCCTTTGTTCTGAGCTGTTTTTATACAAGCAGTTGGTTCATTCTGTCTTTGCCAAGAATGTTGTTTACTTTCCCCTTTTACTGTGATTCTGCAGGTTCGCATATTCTGTGAGTCAATAATGTTCAGTAACTGAACATTGATTGATTTTGTCTCTAACAGAGCAGTGGCCTTGTTTTCAGCTAATTATTCACTTTCCATTTCCTGGTTGTATTGAATGTTCCAGAACCAGACTCTGAGCAATGTTTCCATTCACTTGTGTTGGATTCACTGACAGCCCCATGATCAGTCAGTTTCAGCAGTCTGAATTCAATAATCATCTAGAATTATGAGTCTATTGATGAAATTATTCTCGATTGTCAGGAAACATCCATCTCGGTCACTGATGTCCTTTAGGGAATGAAGCTGCCATCCTTACCCGATCTAGTCTACATGTGACCCCTGACCCACAGCAATGTGGTTGACTCTTACCTGCCCTCTGGGTAATAAATTCTGCCCATAGCTAGTGGCACCTACATCCAGTGAATGAATTTTCAACAAATCTCTTAGTCCTTTGTCATGTGAGAAAGAAGCAGAAGGTGAAGTTTCAGCCCCTCAAGTCCACTCCATCATTCAATAAGGCCAGGCCTGATCTGTTAGTGATTTGTGTTCCATCTTCCCCCAACGTCCCTTAACAAGAACCTATCAACCTGTATCTTAAAATACTCATTGAGCCCACCTTCTGTGGCAGAGAGTTCCAAAGTTGCACAGCCCTCTAAGAGGAAATAAATCTCCTCATCTCTGTCCTGAAAGGGTGAATCTAATTTTAAAGCAGTTCTCTCGAGTTCACGTATGACCCACAAGAGGAAACATCCTTTCCACATCCTCCTTAACAAACCATTCAGGATCTTAGACACTTCAGTCATGTCACCCCTCACTCTCCCAAACTCCGGCTGTAACAAATCCAGCCTGTCCAACCGATCCACATTTTATTACTGTCACACCGCGTTGAAATGTTGTGTTGTGTTTATTATGCAGTGAATGTGTTGTTCCACTGTGTGGGGTCTAAGAGTCAACGTGAGCCATACTTGCTTTCCTGTCTCACTGTGTTACATATATCTTACATCACTGTGGTGATCCAATCCCTCCCTACCTCATATAACCAAAAAGAATGGCAGAGAGAGATCAAGAAAAGTTGTTAGAAAATTTGTTGTTGCCGAAAAGGTACTTGGTCTGTTTGTAGAGATTGCATTGTAATTAAAGTAACCAGTTAATGAAAAGTTACTGACAAAATATTTTATGCGGAGTTGCTGCTGGTGATGGAAATGCTGCTGGTTGCTATAAAAGAGGGCTGGGGTGAATACTGTACTGATGAGAAAGTTGAGCAAGGTAACCTTTTATCTTTGTCAATAAGAAGAGGCAGAGATTGCAGCTAGGACAGTGTCGGAGCTGTTTTGATCTTGCAGACATTATTTTAATATTTATTTGATGTGATTTGGTTGTTACTCGCTGGGCCCAGCATTTATTGCCCGTCCCTAGTTACCCTTGAGAAATTGGTGCTGAGCTGTCTTCTTGAACAGCTGCAGTCTACCTGCTGTGGGTTCACCCACGATGCCATTGGGGTGGGGCTTTCCAGGACATTCACCCACCGACAGTGAAGGAATGGCGATATATTCCCAAGTCAGCGTGGGTTAGTACCTTGGAGGGAAACTTGAAGGTAGTTGTATTTCCATCTAGCTGCTGCCTTTGTCCTTCGAGATGGAAGTGGCCATGGGTTTCTTGAGTGTTGTGAGGGCTGCACTAATCCAGGCAATTGGGGAGTATTCCATCACACTCCTGACTTGTGCCTGGTAGCTGTTGGGCAGGCTTTCAGGAGCCAGGAGTTGAATTACTCTTGTAGCCACTGTGTTTGTGTGGTGAGACCAATTCAGTTAAGACCAGACAAAATTATGCAAATTCCTTTTTCTATCAAATGTCATGGACTGTATCTTGTGGTCACTCTGATATTCACTTTCATTATCTCCTTATTTTCTTCCTAATTCAGACACAAATGTTTGAACGTCGATCAGGATAAAATTAAATAAATTTAAAATATATGTTTCTACATGTAAACTAATTGAATGAAATACATTATCTGCATTTTGAGCAAAAGTCATTTCTTTTTAATAATTACTGAATGGCTAATTTATTGTCCTCAATCCATCAATCGAACTGTTATATTTTAGTCTTCAGTTTACTGATCTTAATGATGTCTATTCAACATCAGAGCAAGGTGCTTTTAAACTGTTGAGTCAACTTATTTGTTCAGATAACAACATTTATTATGAAATATTTATCCTTATAATTATTACATATTTTAGTCAGATACATATTTTAATTTTATCCATTGTAACAATACTATTGTTTTCAGGTCAAGTATCCCACAATGGAACCAATGATTTTGCATCCAACATGCTTTGAAAACTGACTTTTGCTCATTTGAATAATCACAGTAATCTCAGCCTTATAAGTTCAGAGAACTGTAATTACTTTTCACTGCAATGATTGCTGTTCATGTCTACACATTGCACAGTCACATAGCAACATTAAATATCTCCTTCTTTGAAGTGCACTGATATATTTACAAAAATCTATGTATTGCTAATATGTAATTCTTGTTCAGTTCAGTAAGGGGTATAAATGTGCAATAATAGCTCAGTACGTGAACTGATGTGAATATATTGCAGTGTACAAATCTCAATCATTGGGAATATCAATTTTTATCTTAACCATGGAAACACAGTTGAATTAATTCAATTATATTTCACTTTAATGCTCGCATTCATTGTATTTCTAATCACAATAAGAGTTAACTATTTCATGTGACACAATTATTTAAAATTCATGTTACTTTTTCATGGACACAAAATAGAATTAACACCTGTTTTTGCTTTCCTTTACTCATCACAGTCAAGTTTGAATCGTAGAAAGTTAGACTGATACAGCACGGAAACAGGCCATTCAGCCCAACTTGGCATTCTGGCCAGGTTTCCGAAACTAAACTAGTCCCATTTTCCTGTGTTTGTCCCATATCCCTCTGGATGTTTTCTATCCATGTAACTGTCCGAAAGTCTTTTAGATGTTAATTGTACCAGCCGCTGCCTTTCCTGTCACAGCTCATCTCAATATACCAAACACACGTTGTGAAAAGAGTTGCCCCTCAGATCCCTTTTAAAACTTTCCCCCTCACCTTAATAACATTCATACTTTAATCAATGACCTGAAGCAAATAAATTCAAGATATTGTGATCATGATAATCAACAACAGATACAAGTTGAGAAAATGTTGGATTGAAAAGTAATTCAATTGACACTTAGATATTTTCTAATCAACTCTGAAGTGCTTTGACACATCTCTGTTTAGGGTAGGAATTGAACGCCTGCCTCATGGTCTATTAGTACAGACATTACCAGAACCCTCCATAATGTTCCCATGCAGGAAGGGCAGGACTATAATCACATACTTACTGTGGTTACTCACAGGGAAAACTGCTCAGATATTTATCGTGATAATTGGACTAGGATTATATTAGACACTTTCAGTGTGTAATAGATAAAAAGAATTCCTAATTTCTAATAATGATGGAACGAAGCGACAATGATCTTAAATAAATATAAGTCTCATGATAATCAAATAATTCAATATGTTTGAAGCAGTTATTCATATACATAAATTAACATTGACCTGCTTTGTAATGCACATGAATTGAAAATAAAGCATTTACCATTCAACGTGACTACTCAGCGAAAGACAACTTTCCTCAGTTTCACAAAATTGTGATTTCTAAGAATTCAAGATTTATTGTAAAAGAATAGATCAAACATTTGTTAATTCAGGTTTGTGTACACAAGAAGCACATGAAATTTACATAATGTTTAATGTGAAAAGTAGTTAGCTCTTTTGTAATAATCAGAAATATAGAAATGTTAGCATTGAAGTGAAATACAATCAGTACAAGAACGCAAAAAACTGTGGATGCTGGAACTCAGAAACAAAATCAGTAATTGCTGGAAAACAACACAGCAGGTCTGGCAGCATCTGTGGGAAGCATTCAGTGTTAATACTTTGGGTCCAGTGACCCTTCCTCAGAATGTATTTTTGCTCACAGCCAATTCAATCCAAATAAGCTTCCATACTGAAAATTATTTTGCTCAGATTAAGAGATTGTAGAGTGCAATATTGTTTGTCAGTTGATGTATTGAGCCATAGTTCCACATCGAGAGCTGGATATATTGCATTTAAACAATGATTACCAGTTAGACATTAGCAATAATTCGTTTTAAAATGGCTGAAACCAAATTTAAGGTTGATAAGAAAATCCTTATTGCAATGTAATTGTGTAATATATTTGGAAAAACTGAAATATTGAAGTGAAAAATAATTAGCCATCTCTTAATTGATAAGGCTGAATAATAATCCTTCCATTAATATGAAAATTCAAATGAAAGAGAATGAGATAGTTACTATGAGTGTTGGGTGAGAAAACTTTGGTTGATTGCAGGTGTGTTGACCTGAAAAGAATGTTAATATTTCATTATGATACTGGCACTAAGAAATAATGGATTCAACTAAAATGTTAATCTCATGATGGTGTGAGAATTGGAATGACAATCAAATAATAATTCATGTTAGAACTCAACACTTAAAATGATTCAATATATTCAAAGCAGTTTGTCCTGGATATTCATTAAGATCAGTAAACTGAGAATTAAAATATTGGGTTAATTTAAAACAAAAATCACAACTTCAGAGATTATTTATCAGAATTGTTTTGTCATTGAAAAAAACTTCATTTATTCAAGAATTCTGCATTTCCTTCATTTTTTGTCTTTTTTCCACAGGGATCTGTACTGGAACCCTTCTGGTTACGATACAAATATATAGAAGTGACATGAATTAAAACCTAATTGGGTGAGTTAATAAGCTTGCAGATGGTACAAAGTTCAGTGCAGTTGTGAATAATGTCGAAGGTTGTCAAAGAATGCAGCAGGAAAAAGATAAACTGCAGCTATGGCCAGAGAAATTAAAGGTAAAGCTTAATCCATACAAGTGTGAGGTGTCTCACTTTGGGAGCTCAAATATTAAGGAAAAGTAAATAGTCAATGGCAGGACCCCGAACAGCTTTGTTGTTCAAAGGGATGTTGGCGTTCAAGACCATGGCTCCCTGAATGTGTCCATGCAAGTAGATAGGGTGGTAAGGAAGGCAAATGGCATGCTGGCCTTTATTGGTCAGGGAACTGATTACAAGAGTCAGGATATCATTTTGCAACTTTGTAACACTTTGGTTAAGGCATACTTAAAGTATTGTATTCACTTCTGTTCGCCACACTACAGGAAGGTTATGGAGGCTTTGAAGATGGCACAGAGGGCGTTTACCGGGATGCTGCCTGGATTTGGAGAGGCTGCTTTTTTGTGGAGTGGCGGTGGCTGGGGGAAGAATTAATTGAAGTCCAAAGAATCATGAGATACATAGGTAGGGTTGTCAGTCAGGAAGTTTCTCCCCAGAGTTGAAACGTCAAAACAATGAGGCATGCATTTAAGGCTGGGGGGCGGGGGAAGTTCAAGGGGCATGTGAGGGGCAATTATTTTTTATACAGGGAGTGGTAGGTGTCTGGAATGAACTTCAGGGGTTGGTGGTGGAGGCAGATACATTAAGGCTAATTAATGTTCAGTTAGATAATTTGGATGGATATGGCTCAAGGGTCGGCAGAAGGGATGAGTTTCTTTTGCATTATGTTCAGCACAACGTTACGGGCCAAAGGACCCATTCCTGTGCTGCACAGATCTTTGAGAGAAAACTAATACCTCACTCATATGATATTTAATCTCATCAATATTTAGCCATTGGTATCAGAAATAGGAAGAAAATAAGTAGAGAACAAACTTACCTATAATCTGAAGATAGAGTCAATGACATTTACAGAGGTTTTTTTTTATTTTTTTTAATTATAAGATTAATAATTTTGGAGATGTGTTGAAAATGTTTGCAGATACTGATGTGCTGAGCCAAAACTACCCCTTTAAAATGATGATTGGATTAGAAACCTGTTAGAAAACTTGAAAATATTCAGTAAGATGTGATGCACATCATAATTTAATCCATTTATTATTACTGCCAAAGTACAATTTAAAAAAGTTCAGCTCTTCACCGAAAAGCATCGATTTTCCATCCAATGCTCATTGGAAATATTGGAATACTACTCATTTCAACAATCAAAGTAATTACAGCCTCATCGATTAAGAGATATCTAATGACATTTCAACAATAATTACTGTTTATTTCGACACATTGCTCGTTCAAACAACAATGTGAAGTTTCTCATTAATATTCAGTTCACTGACAGCATATTAATAATTTAGTTATTGCTAATATCTAACCATTGATCAATCCAGTCAGGGATAGAAAAGTGGAAATATGGCTCAGTGCATCAACTGATGGAAAGATATTGCAGTGTTCACTCTGCCAATTATTGTGAATATCGATGTATATTTTGGTTTCATTTGATTATATTTTTCTTCAACACAAAGATTTATTGTATTTCTGATCACAGTAAGATTTAAATATTTAAAAGCTAAAATATTATTTAAATTTGTGACATTTTTGTAAACAATAAAAATAGAATTTACAGGTGTTTGCTCTTTCCTTTATCAATCAGAATACATTTGGAATTGTTGCAAGTTATACATTTGTGGAAGGAAGATGTCTGCAGCTGAATAGTCACAGTGAATGACCTTTTCTTCCGATTCCGTCCGACTGCTAAACATTCTCATTATCTTTTTCTTTATAAGAAAAACTGCTTTAAACGTATTCAGCAGTTGTATTTTTTATGAATTCACAATAAACTCATGATATGTCGATTTATCTTTCTTCCAATTATTCTGATATTAATATGTAAGTAAGAGCATATGTGCTTAGTACCATTATTATTGTGAATTACTATTTCATTCTCAGTCCATTACACAGAAATAGTCTAATTAATTCCCAGCCCAATTATCAGAATGAACATTGGGTTAGTTTTCATTTGAGTAATCCCAATTGATTATAATCCCAACCTTCCTTGTTGGGAAGATGATGAAAAGCACTTGTGTATCTCTAGTAGTGTCTCTCCTCAGAGACCAGATAACCAGATGCAGAGCCATAGCCTTGAAAGTTAGTGCTTCCAAATAAACCTGTTGGACTATAACCAGGTGTCATGTGATTTTTAACTTTGTCCACCCTAGTCCAATACTGAGATCTCCAAATTATTGTTGCACAAAGGAATTCTCGTAATTTTTAAAATAAAATATGACTTTAATTAAGATCTTTAACACACGATTATTAATCCCTTCCTATATTCGTAAAATATAATTGTAATTGAAAAGAAATGCTCAGTGAACACGGCACACTCAGCCACACAAATGTCTTCCTGGTCATCTAATTACTGCTCCAGAGAAAAACCTGAGTAAGTATCGTATTGTTTCTGAGAACAAGAACCACAATAAACATTTGGTGAGTACTTCCATCCAATAAATGTACTTGATTTCTTACATTTCACTTCAGTAATTGCACATGAAATATTTCGCTAAAACCAATAACAATGCTTTATTACAAATGAGCGAGGACGCTAACGTTAGCATTCATGGCAGATTTCCAATCCAGCTGAAGTATCGCAAAATAAAATAATGGTATTTTGGCTTAGTACAACCTGTAGGTGAAAACATTTTGAGCTTGCACATTAAAAATCTTTATCTGCTTATTCAGAGAAAATAATGAAAGATGGCACTGTAAATTTATTTTGACTTTCACTCACGAAAATACTAATGTGAATTGCTTCTCATTTTATTCCTAGTTCTGATACAAATGTCGAAATATTTACGATAATAAAAGTTTAGGAATAATAAGAGTGACTAGTGACTGATGTGTTTTCAAATCATGTGCACTGCAGAAGGATTTATTTAATTTTCAATTTGTTATGATAAAAAAAAACTGCTTTGAACATGTTGATTTTCTTTTTTTTAGTCCAAAGTTATTTATCAATGTACAATCATCACAAAATTATGGAAGTTCCCTGTATCTTACATTCACTGTCATACGTACTTTCACTATCTACTTATTAATTTCCTACTTCTGACAGGAATGTCTAAACATTGGTCATGAACAAAAGTATATAAATTAAAAGCACGTCTCAAGAAGCAAACCAATGGATGGTAATATGTCATTCTTGTAATCCTGCATGTTTGACCCAACAACAATTCTGCTGAATAATAACTGAATTACTCATTTTTGTGAATCCATAAATCTAGCGATTATATTGTATTCCTCAGTTTACCAATCTTAATGAATATCCAATCATCATCACAACAAAGTGCTTTTAGAATATCAAAACAATTTATTTTTTCAGATTATAACGTTATTTTTCCAGTCACTGCCATTACAATAATTACACAATTATTGGAATTAATCTTTCTAACAAATATAGTGAGAATCGCACTTTAATTGCATCAATTGTTTCTGAGTACGAACACTACAATATACAAATCAATTTACTGTTCATGTGAATGATCCCATAATGGAACCAATGACTTCCCATTCAATGCCTCATTGTAAATATTTGATGATTGCTCATTTGAATGATCACGCTAATCTCAGCCTGAAGCATTTAGAGAACTATAATTACTTTTCATTAGAATAATTCCTGGTCGTTTCTCCACATTGTTCAGTGAAATAATCAACTACGATTTCTCAGTATCTTAAATTAACTGATAGAATTTTGACAATCCAATTGCTGCTATTATCTAATCATTGTTCAATATAGTTCAGGGTATATCTGTGGAATTATGGCTCATGCATGAAATAATGTAAAGATTTGCAGTGTGTGTTGTAAATATCTATTTTTATTTTAACCCTAGCAAAAGTTGAATTGATTTAATCATGTTTCGCTTACATGTTAACATTTACTGTATTTATAAACACAATACAAGTTAATCATTTTTCATGGAACAAAATCATTTAAAATTCTTATGACGTTTTGAAGTGCAAAAAAAGATATTTGCATCACTATTGTTTCATGAAATAGTCACAGTACATTTTGAACTTTGGGAATTTGAACATTTCTGGAAAGAAGAGAAGTTGTCTTCAGATGAATAGTTGCATTGTGTGACTAATTCATTTATTTTCCTATTCATTTATGTTGCAAAAGCATTTTAATTTTCTTTTTATTCTGTGAAAACTTGCTTTGAACATATGGAACTATTTTATTGATTTTTGTTCATCAGTGTACAATGAGCAAATGATTAGGCATTTTTTCCTATCATGGATCATCATGAGATTCATATTAATTAAAGTCATTATTGCTTTGTTTCATCATTACTGTAAATTACTAATTCATTTTGTCAGTTCATTACACACAGAAAATATGTAATTAATTCCCATACAAATTATTGCAATAAACATCTGATTCGTTTTCATTTGAGTTGCCACAGTAAGCATGTGACTATGATTCTACCCTTCCTGGGTGGGGACATTATGAAGGGTCCTTGTGGAGCTCTGATTGTGTCTCTGCGACAAGATCAGGAGGAATGATTTCAATTTCCACCTTCAGCAGAGACGTGTCAGAGCGGCTCCAAATATTTATGAGAAAATACCTGAGCATAGACTGAACTGCTTTTCAAAACAACATGAAATATACTTCAATCTGCTGTGCATTTTAATCATCACCATATCTACTACTTATTTTCTTCAGGTCACTAATAAAACGATGCATCTAATTCTGCTGGTTCGACATTCCTTGGAAAAGTAGTTGAGAATGTTGAAATCTTAAAGTTGGAAGAGTCTAAGAAATGATACTCACTGATTTTTTTTTCTGTTTGAAAGAACCTAGTTCAGACATTTCAAGCACATAAATCCTTATTCTCCAGTATTATAAAGATGAAAAAATAAACAGTCGAAATTCCTCTTCAGCAAAATAACCAAATGCAACTTCATATGATCACCTACAATTGTAACCAAATATTGGAATTTATTTAAATATTGTTATGTGCTTTGAACAAATTAAATTTCTTATTACTGTTCATTCTTGAATTATCAGGAATTTGTTTTTATTTTTCATCCACCAATTCATAATTCATAAGATTGATATGCTTTCAAAATATCGACGTGCTCATTTGAACATTTAATTTGTCTCTGTCTCACTTATCTCACTTCATGCATGATTGCTTCAATGCATTTTGCTAATTAACTCTACGAAACTTAAAAATATTGTTGACTTTGTTTCCTTGCACACAAAAGAAGTCATGTAGGTACACCCATCTGTTCTTTAGTTCAAATAACACTAAATTTTAAATTATTGAAAAGACTACACTGGGGGAAGAAGAACGATTCTTCATCTCAAATATTACATTAAATGACACTTTTTCAAATCATGTGACCTTAAAATGATTTGTATTTTAATTTCATTATAAGAAAAAAAACCTGCTTTGGAAAAGTTAGAAACTGTTTCTTTTACTTCCAGCATTAGTTGTCAATGACCAATAATCACGTAATTATCAGTCATTTTGTGCAAAATAATTTTCTGTAACAAATGTCATTTATTCGACCTTTTATTCACAATAGTACTCACTTTCCCGGTCCAATTATTTTCTTCCTTATTCTGACATAGATGTCTAAACATTTATCACGATAAATTTTTTTAAAAAACATGACTCAACAAAAAAAAACCCAATGTTGAACTGTGTCAATTGTTGCTGAGCTGTTTTAGAATTATTAAAGTGACTTTTTATATATTAATTTTCTGTTTATCAATCTTAATTATTACGCAATCGACGTCAGAGCAAAGTGCTTTCAAAATATTAAGTTAATTTATCGATCAATATTCTAGAAACAATTAACAATTACAATAATTACACAGCACTTTGTGCTTGTTATGAAGTCCAAGTTAATGTGTTATTAATATTTTTCATATTTCTTATTGTGAATGCTACAATATAAAAACCTGTTTGGTCGGGCCAATACACACAGAAAAGACCAATAACTGCCCTTGCGACATCCTTTGTAAATATCTGACTTTTTCTCATTTGAAAGATCACAGTCATCACAGTCATTGATATTCAGAGAACACCAGTTACTTTACACTGCAATATTTCTTTTCATTTCTGCACATTACTCAGTGGAATAGTAAGATGAGATATCTCATTATTCTTAAATTCATTAATAGTAGTTTTAAAATCAATTTGTTGCTAATATCGAATAATTGTTCAATTTAGTAACGGATGTAAATGTGGAATTATGGTTCCATATAATAACTATTGCAAGGACTTAGCAATGTAGAATCTCTCAATCATTGTGAATATTGCTTTTCATTTTAAACTTGGAAACACTTCTGAAATGATTTGATTGTAATTCACTTCAATGTTAACATTTATTGTGCTTCTAATCACAATAATAGTTGAATATTTTTCTTGTGCACAATTATTTAAATTCCGAGAATTTTTTTGAAGTACACAAAAAAAGGATTGACATCTTTCTTGTTTCATTAAACACTCACGGGAAATGGTGGCTTCTTAGAAACCAGACATTTTCAGAAACCATGAAAGTTGTCTTCAGCTGAATAGTCCCATTGACTGACCAAGTCTTCATTTTGTTCCAATTTACGTGTAGAACAATAAAAAAATTACGTTGCATTCATAAAATGAGAAACTATTATGAACATGTAGAATGATTGTATTCATTTGTATTTATCAATTTACAGTAATCACACAAATCTGTCAACTTGTCATTCCACAAATTATCATAAAATCATATTTAATTAAGACAGCTGTTAATTCCCATCATTATTGAAAACTACTATTTAATTTTCAGTACATTACACACAGGATTCATCCATTTAATTCCAATCCAATTATCACAATAAACATCTGATTATTTTTCACTTGAGTAACCACAGTGAGCATGTGATTATAGACCTGCCCAGCCTGGTTGGGAACATTATGAAGGAATGTTGTGCAGCTCTGATAGTGTCTCTGTTACCAGACCAGGAGGTACAGTTTCAATTCTCACCTTGCACAGAGTTGTGTCAGAGCAGCTCTGAATGTTGATTAGAAAATATCTAAGAATCAATTGAATTGCCTTTAAATTTAATATTAGATATGCTTCCATCTGTTGTTCATTCCAATAATCACAGTAGTGCTATTTATTTACTTTAGGCCACTAATAACAGAATGTATCTAATTCCACTCAATCAATATTCTTTGGAAAATATTTGAGAATGTTGCAGTCATACAGATGAAATATACAAAGTAATGATATTAATTGATTTTCTTTTGTTCTGAAGAGCTGAGTTCAAACAGTACATAGAACTTGATGCTCCAGTGCTATAAAAATGAGGAGAAAAAATAAATTTCTTGTTCAGTCAAATAAACAAATGCAAAATCATTTTATTATCAATTTTTAATTATTGATCTGTTTATGAATTGTGTGATTTTTTTTTTCATTTTCCACTCACCTATTTATATTGAATGTGAGATTGAACTGCTGTGAAAATATCCAAGTGCATTCATTTGAAATTTGATTTTGCATATTTATCACTGTGGGATATATGTAAAGCAGTGTTACTTCTGCAATCATAATTGTGTATTCAAGGGAAATGAACTCACACCAATGTATAATTGTTTCAGCCAAGAGCTGAGTTAACAAGAATGAAAACTATGTGAAGGAAATATATTATTGCTTTTGTATTAGCTTAAATGTGCATACAAGAATGAAATGTGTCTGCCAATAACCGGTAGATGTTATAGACAAATAGTTAAGGTGCTGTGAGCGGAGGGGTGTAGGTTAAGCTAGATATGCCTGTACAAACAGTTACAAGCATCTGTTTCCGCTTCAGCAGGAACAAAAAAAACACCATCAAAAAGTCATAAGGCTAGCTGTAAATAAAGAATAAAAAGAAATTATGCTATGGTTAGCACGGAAACAGATGGCAGTGAAGAAGGATAAATAACAATAAGACCACAGAGGGAGGTGGTCAAACGGCCTTGTGAGGCCAGAAATAAACATTTTGTCAGGTACGAGGCTGGATGAGTTCAGAGATAAACAGCCGGTTTAGATTAGAAGTAGTTGTAAACAGTGAAGGAGCAATGGGAGGAGGGAAGAGAAACGAATTACATAAATATTGTGTACTCGTTAAATTCAGTGTGTGTGTGTGCCTTGTGGACAGTGGACACCACACCCCTCTTGCAACAGCATAATAAACGATACTACTGATTTCGGTCTTGTTCCGGACTGAACTTATTGAAGTGACTGAACTTCGTTTCTCACAATCACTTATCTCATTTATTGCATGATGTCTGAAGTGTGTTTTGCTCAGCAATTCTACCAACTATTTAAAAAGTCTAATCTTAAATAAGATCCTTAACACCCAATTATCAATCTATTCCTAATTCATGTAAATATCTCAATTTTCTTGAAGTCAATGTTCACACAAAACAGTGCACATAAAGTGACACAAAGATATTCATCATCAGCTAATTACTGTTCAGTGGAATAACCTGAGTATCTTATTGTTCCTGAGACTAATGATAACAGTAAGCATTTGTTTACTCGTCCATGCAGTAAGTGCATTTGATATTAATATTTCAGTTCAGTCGTTAATGAAAATTTTTGTTGTTTAAACCAATAATTCTAATTTATCATGGATATTGACTGTAATACAATAACACTGGAAACATTTTTTTAAAATATTCTAACAATCTTTAAGCTCCTCTTCTGTTGTGTGTGTGCAAAAGATAATTCAAATTATAACCATTTTTGTTGCAAATTCAACAAACGCTACTTTTTGAATTTATGAACTTCTTACAGTTTTGGAAAAAGCTTAGTCTTCACTATGTCATATTAAAAGACTGCTTTTTCCAATCATGCATGCTGCAAAATGATTATTGCTTTCATTGCATTGTAAGAAAAGAAGTGTTGATTTTTTTGTTGTTTCAATTCCAACATTATTCATCATTGTACAATAATGACACAATTATTACAATCGCTTCATATACCACCCAGCAGTGACTTCATTGTTTGTTTATTTTCATGCTCATTTTCATGATCTATTAATTCTCTTCCTAATTCTGACACTTTGATTATAATATTAATCAACGTACCATCTCTACAAGGAATCCAGTGGAAAGAAATTCGCAATTTGTATATTGCATATATTTTTGAGTTCAGAAAAGAATTTTGTTCAATAATCACTGAATGTCTCATTTTTTCTTTAATACGTAAAGCTAGCTCCTATGTTTTATTCCTTAGTTTACTGATCTTAATAAATATTCAATCGACATCACAGTAAAGTGCTATTGAAATATTGAATCATGTTAATTCTTCATATGTATTGCAGTGTACAATCTCTCATTCATTATAACAATCAATATTTATTTTACCTGTTGAAACATAGTTGTATTAATGTAAATATAGTTCACTTCAATGCTAACACTTAAGACTTCAGCATTTTTCATGCAACAAAATCCAATGAAAAAGCATCAGCATCTCTTTATTGTTTCATTAAACAATGACAATAAATTTCGAATTTTTGTAAGTTGAACATTTTTAGAAAGAAGGAATGCTGTCTTCAGTTGAATGTTCGCATTGAATGACTTCTTCACAGTATCTGCTGTTTATTCTCTTCTTTGGGTTCCCACGAAAAGAAATTAACTAGTTCTGCTGGTTCTAAATTCCTGAAAAATATTTGAGAATGTTGCGGTCTTAAAGGTAAAAAGCTAAGTGATCATAAGTGATTTGTTTTTTGTTTGAAAAAGCTTGATTCAAACATTTCGGACATTCACATTTTTATTCTGCTGTGTTACAAGGGTGGAAAACAAGTCGCTTTCTTCGTCTGTAAAGCAAACATATGCCACTTCCAATTATTCATTAGTCAGCTAATTACCTATATTTGTTATTAAAAATTGCAATTCATCTAAATATTGGAATGACCTTTGATCAAATTAAATTTCTAATTATTTTTCATTCGTGAATTGTTGGAGTTTTCTTTTTGTTTTCCATTCATCTATTCGTATTGAATGTAATTTTTACATGCTTTGACAATAGCGGAGGGTGTTTATTTGAAATTTGTCTTTGCATACCTCTCACTGATTTTACTTATTGCATGTTGTTGCACAGTGGCTCAGTCATGAACAATGCTACCTCACAGTGCCAGGTTTGATCCCATCCTCGGTGACTGTCTTTGTGTACTTTACCCATTCTCCCCAAGTCTATGTGACTTTGCTGTGGTTTCCTCCAACAATCCAAATACGTGCAGGTTAGGTGAGCTGGCCATGCTAAATTGCACATTGTGTTCAGGGATGTGTATGTTAGTCAGCAGTAAATGTCGAGGAATATGGTTGGGAAAATGTTTGGATGGGTTACTCTTTGGAGCGTCATTTTTTTTTTCAACGAAATGACCTGTTACCACACTGTGCTAACAGGGATTCTACAATAGTTTAATTGCGTTCTCTAAGCAATTCTAACTTTTTTAAAGTTGACTTTAGTTAATGCCTTTAACACTTGATTATCAGTGTTCCTAAATCTTGTAAAATATCTCAATATTTTAAAAATCATTGCTCACACAAAACACTAAACATGAGGCCACACAAAGGTCTTCATGACCATCTAATTACTGTTCAGTGGAATAATCAGAGTAACTATCCGATTGTTCCTGAGATCAATCCCCACTGCCACAGTAAGGATCTGGTTATCATTCCCTCCAATAAATGCAGACGTTGTCCTCTGGTATTTCAGTTCAGTAATTACACACGATACTGGTTGTTCAAAGCAGTGGTTATTCTTTATTATGAATGGCAAAGGATTCTAACAGAAGAGGTGTTCATATGTCCTAATGTGTTGCATGATCACAAACAATTTTCAGTCCAAATATTGCACAAAAAAGTGTAAATTTGGTTTTGTTCAACTGCCGAGGCTAAAATTTTCAGTTCATGTCCATTACAAATATTTGGAGAAAGTGAGGAAAGCAGATGCTGAAGATCAGAGTCAAGAATGTGGTGCTGGAATAGCACAGAATGTCAGGCAGCATCTGAGGAGCAGGAGAAACCATGTTTCAGGAATAAGCCTTCATCGGGAATCTCCGGCTCCATGGATGCAGCCTGGTCTGCTGTGCTTTTCCACCACCACACTTTCGACATAAAAAATATTTGCTTATTTGGAGCAAATACTCTCTGTTTCCTCAGTAATTTAAATTTACTGTGCGTTCTATTCACTCAAGTTCTCGTTTTAATAGCTCCTCGTTTTCTTCTTAATCTGATACAAATCTCAAAACTCTGGGCACAATAAAAGTGATATGAATTATAAAATTATTATCTGGACAAGAGAACCAATGAACAGCTACATAGACTTCTTGGACAACAAAGATATTAGAATGAAAAAGCAATGCCTTCCAAAAAAAATCTCTGTACGTCTGTATCCTTTTTCAATTCAATAATCCTGCAATTAGCTTATAATTGTCAGTTGATCTCTCTTAATGACTATCTAATCAATGTCATTGTAAACCACTGATAAAATTGAAACATTTTATTTGTTAAAATGCAAAGATTCATTCTCAATTCATTATTACAACAATAAGTGAACCATATTTTATCTGTCCACTAAGGTCAAGTGACCTGTGGCCCATAATTGAACATTCAAAATATTCCTACAGCTGGGGAAAGCAGAGCTAAAAAGGTCAAACTAAAGGAAACAGTAGACAAAGTAACCAGCTCCAGAAAACAGTGGAAAGCCCGGTCAAAGAGCTCACAAAGGTTCGGGAAATCCTGTTACAACCAGCCCAAGAGCTGTGTTTTGGAGAGGTTGAAGCAGACTTCCTGGCACCTTGACTTCCAGCCAGTGCCTGAGCATCAGACACCTCACTTGAGAATGACGACAAGTGAAGGGTGTTTGCACGAAACCCATTGAATGCTTAGAATCCAGAATTTTGGTAAAATGTTGTGAAACATTTCCCAGATCATGGAAATCAGCTCAACATTATTGAAATCAAAGTACTCCTAATGGTCTTCAAGACCACCGAATTACTGTTCGGTGAAAAACACTTTGTACGTGCCTTATTGTGCTCAGGATGAACAATCATAGCAAACATCACAGTCTCACCAGATCCAAACATATGTAGAAGACACCTTATTGTAATTTACACACTACATCTTTCCCAGACCCATGATGACACGTTATGACCGAGGATACTACGTGTAACATGTATCGAGATGAAGCAAGTCCTGAATATAGGATTTTTTTTCTGATAGATTTCCAATCCAAAAATTATGATAAAAATTATATTGTGGTTCATTAAATTGTCAACAGATCCCCATTAAACGTATTTATCCATTTATTCAGAGACAATATTGAAACAAATACGTTGATAAATGCTCTTGACTGTATGCTTCTGTGAAAATAAATCTTCCTTATTGACTAATTTTCATTATAATTCTGACTCAAATGTCTAAATATTGATGATATGAAAAATTGCATGAATTAAATACAATGCAGAATTTGTTCTTGTTATATATTATATTTCTCCAGAAGAAAAGTAGGGAAACCAAGTATAGAAATCTTGAAGATCTGAGAATTTTGAATGACAAACCATTTCTGATCAACGTTCACTGAATGTCTCATGTCTTTCCATGTCCTCATGCTAGAATTTGCATTCTCAGCTGACAGATGAAGAAATATCTAGTCAACATCAGAGCAAATCCATTTGGAAATATTGAATCATTTACTTTGACAAAGTTCTAAAATTAATTATTAATTCATTGTCATTCCAAAAATCACACAGTAATTCAGTTTAGGTTTTGTAACAAACATCGTCAAATTCACATTTTAATTTAATCCATTATTTCTTAATGTCAATATTAAAAGAAGAATAATAGTTCTCTTATTTCAGGATAACACAAACACAAACTAATTAATGATCCCCTATCCAACACTCACAGATAATATCTGTTCCCTTCTCATTTGAACATTCACAGAAATCATTGGATTAATATTCGTCCTTACATATTAAGAGATGTCTGATTATTTTACACACCAATAAACGCTGTTCATTTTTACACATGACGGGCAGCTATATGAGATTTCAAATCATTTTTAAGTTTGCTATAAAATGTTTTTAAGATTAATTGTTGCTTATATCTAATATTTAAGAATTGATCAAATCCAGTATATCTAGCTTTAAGTGTGAAATTAAGGCTCAGTAACGTAAACATATTGCATTGTACAGAAACCAATGGTAGCGAATGTTGATTTTTATTTCAATACTTGAATCTTAGTTGATTTGCTGTTCTGGGCATGGCCTGCCCCACCTGGAATAGAATGGTCCACATTGGCTCATACAAAATGCCTGACAATCAAATGCCTGACAGGCAGCCTAACTTAGAACTAAAAAACAAGGTGTCAGGGGGTGATAAACTAGATTAACATTCTGTTCCAGACTTAAATTAAAAGAAAGCACACGACCAATGGACCTACTCCATTGCCAGGACTACAGCATTCCAGACATTTCTTGACAACAGCATGCCGACATACAGACAAATGACCAATCCTGATCTTCATAAATAAAAGGATAATTGTCCCAGTAAATGAATAAACAGCAGCTGCAGGGTGCAGCCCAGTTAACTCACTAAGCAGCTATCATGACAACAGAAGAGTTCATTTGTCAGATATAGTTATTACTTTACAGTTACTCAGAATATTAAACAAAGGTTCTAATTACAGATTCTTGAGTATAATAGGGGAAATTTGCAACATAAGTTTGATATATGTAACCAAAGCCTCCTAAAACCATTATAGAAAAGCATTTAGACAGAGATTTGAAGTTAGCTAGTTTTAGGAATTAACTTCACGGTATGATGTTGACTGCTCATTAATTATAAAGTCCTGACCAAAAGAGTAGCTGTATAATTTTACACAACATAACAAACTTTATAACACAAGTCATATTACTATTCTTATAGCAAGTAAGCTAAAATTAACTGTCTTTTCTATTTCTTTATACATATATAATTAAGACAGTGAACAATATGAGGAGTAAATTGGCTTTGATAAAATAAAATTAAATGAATGGCAGAACTCAAAATGTCTCAACTGATAAGGTATCCTGAGATGCCCGAGAGTGTTCAGGAATAACTGTGGAATCTAAGTCAATAAGATGCATGGAAAGATCCCAATAGGAGTCTTGGGATGCCCATTAGAATGCCCATCTGCGATTATGTGTTTCAATTAGGTGGCTAGATGAGGAGGGAAGGGCTGTAATCACATTGCATGTGGCCATTGTGATGCAGAAAGTCCATAAAAATGCTGCTTTTTACTGTACATGTTACAGTGTGTCATGGATCTCCCTTCCGAGATTGGCCTCGGGGGACGATCCCTTCATTAACTGGTTGCTGCATGAGTAAACATCTTCCACATGCCTGAGCTCAGATTGCCTCCTGAGTCCTCATTCCCTGCCAGTGAAAACAATTCTACAGCTATGATGACATTTCAATTCAACACATACATTTATTGTGTGTGAAATTATTATATTCAGAGCGATATAATTTTCATGATAAAATTGCTTTTCATTTACTTTTTTTGGTGTACAAGAAAACATTTCGATTATATCTATTTGTTCTTTCGTTCAACCAACACTAAGTTTTAAATTATTGTGAAGACTACAATGGGGGAAGCGGGAACGAGTCTTCAGCTCAAATGTCATATGAAATGACTGTTTCCTTTTTTCAAACAAATTGCCCTCCAAAATGATTTTTATTTTCAAATCATTATAAGAAAAAAATTGCTTGAAAATGTTGACAATTCTCCTTTTCCTCCCATATTAGATGTCAGTGAACAATAATCACACAATTATGAGAATTTCTTTCCGTATCAAATGTCAGTGACCCTGTGTTTTGTTCACAATAATAGTCACTTTCATGGCCTAATTCTTTTCCTCCTAATTCTGAAATAAATATCAAAACATTTATTGTGGTAAAAATTACATCAACAAAATTGACATGACTCTTCAAGAAGACTATTGGAACCATATAAATCTTGCATTGCCTGCATTTTTAAACAAAATCTTTTTTTTTCAATTGCTGCTGAATGATTTTTTTCACATCATCCAGCTAAGTTTTATGCTTTAATTTTCAGTTCCTTAATCTTAATTAATATCCAATCAATATCAGAGCAAAGTGTTTCAAAATATTAAGTCAATTTATCTGTCAGGATTCTAAAAGCAATTATCAATTACAATAATTGCACAGCAATTTAACATAGACTTGATAATAATGCCGTTTTTTTTTTAAAAATGCCATTCATTATTTCTTATTGTCAATGCTACTATATTAATACCTATTTGTTCAGGCCCATGCACATACCAAACGACCAATAATATCCCTTGCAAAATTCTTTGTAAATGTCTGATTTTTGCTCAGGTGAAATATAATGATTATCTCAGCCTTTGAAATTCAGAGAGCTCCAATTCCTTTTCCCTGCGATATTAGTCTTCATTTCTACATATTACTCAGTCTAATATCAAGATGAGATATCTCATTATTCTCAAATTCACCAATATATATTTTTAAAAATCCCTTTGTTGCTAATATATCTTATATCTAATAATTGTACAATCCAGTAAGGGCTACAAATGTGGAATTATGCTTCTGTACAATAAATACTGCAAGGACATTGCAATGTACAATCTCTCAATCATTGTGAATATTGCATTTATTTTAAACTTGGAAACATCTTTGAATTGATTTGATTATAATTTATTTAGATGCTGACAAATACTGTATATCCAATCACAATATCAGTAGATTATTTGGAGGTATCATCGTCCATTCCAATAATCACAGTATCTGCTATATACTTTCTTCTGGTCACTCATAGCAAAATGTATGTAATTCCACTCAATCAATATTCCTCAGAAAATATTTGAGAATGTTACAGTCATAAAGCTGAAATATACAAAGTCATGAGAGTCATTCATTTTCTGTTGTTCTGTAGATCTTAGTTAAAACAGCACAGAATTTTATGCTCCAGTGCTATAAATATGAGAAAAGATCAATTACTTCTCAGTAAAATAAACAAATGCCACTTGCTATTATTTATCAATTTTTAATTATTGGGCAGTTTATGAATTGTGTGAGATTTGTTTTTAAGCTTTCCAGTTATCTATTTATATTGAATGTGATCTTGAAATGGTGCGAAAATATCAGGGTGTGTTCATTTGAAAGTTCAATTTGCATATCTCTCACTTATCCCGTTGATTGCATGTTGGTTTAAGAACGTTTCACTCAGCAATCCTCAGAAAAATCAAAAACTGTCTGATTTTAAATCAGATCATTCGCACCCAATTATCAATCTGTTCCTAATTCATGCAAATATCTCAATTTTATCGAACTTAATGTTCACACTAAACAATACACATAAAGCAACAGAAAGACTTCCATCACCATCTGATTATTGTCCAGTAGAATAACCTGAGGAAGTAACTTATTGCTCCTGAAACCAATGACAACAGTAAACATTTGTTTACTATTCCATGCAACAAGTGGAACTGATATCTTCTATTTCAGTTCAGTAGTTAAAGATGATTTATGTTGCTTCAAACAATGCTTCTACTTTATCATGGATATTGACTGTAATACGATCATGCAAACAACAAACGTTTGACATTCTAAAAATCTTTAAGTTTACTTATTTTAAATTTGTGTCAAGAGATATTTCAAATTACAACCATTTTTGTTGTATAATTCAGCAAACCTAAATTTTGAATTTGGGAAAATCTCCATTTTTGCAAAATGGAAGTAGTTTTCAATTTATATAACACAGTAAATGACTTCTTTTTTCAAAATCACGCGCTCTGCAAAATGATTATTGGTTTCATTTAATTGTAAGAAAAGAACTGTTTTGAACATGTTGATTCTTTTTGTCTTTTCTATTCCAACATTATTCATCACTGTACAATAATGAATAATTATTATAATTCCTTTATGTACCAAATGTCATTGACTGCATCATTTGTTCACTTTCATGCTCACTTTCATTATCTATGAACTTTCTTCCAAATTCTGACACAAATGTCTGAACTCTGATCATAATATTAATCATCTCAATTAAAATAACGTCTCTTTGATAAAACCATTTGATAGAAATTCATATTTCTTGTGTTACCTTCATTTTTTAGTAAATAAAGAAATAAATTTTGTATAATCACTGAATGGTTCATTTTTTCTTCAATTCATAAAGGGAGTTATTATATTTTATTCCACAATTTACCAATTTTAATAAATATCCAATCAACATAACAGCAAATTATTTTTGAAATATTGAATCATTTTAATTGCTCATATAACAACATTATCAAGTCATTGTCATGATAATAATTGCGCAATTATTTAAGAAAGTGTTTTAAACAAGTAAAGTGAGCCTCACATTTTAATTTAACCAATTGTTTCTGAGTACCAACACTGCAATATGAAACTTTATTTTCAGGTCAAGTTTCCCACAATAGATCCAAGGACTTCCCATCCAACATTAATTGTGAATGTCTAATGTTTGCTTATTTGAATGATCTCCGTAATCACAGACTTTAAACTCACAGACCTGCAATTACTTTTCATTGCAATAATTCCTGTTTGTTTGCACATATTCCTCAGTCACATAGCAAAACGAAATTTCTCATTATTTCTAAATTCATTGATCGAATTTTATAATTCAGTTGTTGCTCATACCTAATAATTATTCAATCCAGTACGTGCTGTGAATGTGGAATTACGGCTCTTTACATGAATAACTAATATAGTGTGCAATCTCTCATTCATTGTTTATATTAATTCTTATTTTACCAGCAGAAACATAATTGAATTCTGTTAAATATATTTCACTTTGATGCGAACATTTACTGTATTTCTAATCATCATAAGATTTAAGTATTTTTCATGACACAAAATCATGTAAAATTCCTGCGTTTTGTTAAGTCAAATGAAAAAGAATTAACATTTCTGTATTGTTTCATTAAACAATGACAATGCATTTTGAATTTTTCGAAGCTGAGCATTTTTGCAAAGAAGGGATGTTGTCTTCAGCTGAATATTCACATTGAATGACTAATTCACAGGATCTGCTGTTTATTCTCTTCGAGTTCCCAAGCAACCAAATTAACTAATTCTGCTGGTTCTAAATTCCTGGAAAGTATTTGATATTTTTGCAGTCTTAAAGATGAAGAAGTCAATGTGAATTTACTGATTTTTTTTATTGTAAACAGCTTAATTCAAACATTTCAGGCACATAAATTGCTATTCTGCAGTGTTACAAAGATGAAAAGCAAGACAATTTCATCATCAGTGAAGTAAACAAATGTCACTTCCCGTTATTCATTAGTTAGCTAATTCCCAAATTTGTAATTAAACAATGCAATTCACCTGAATATTGTTGTGCCCTTTGATCATATTAGTTTTCAAATTATTGTTCATTCATGATTTGTCAGGGATTTCTATTTTTTGTTTTCCATTCACCTATTCATATTGAATGTAAGATTGATACGCTTTGGCAACATCAGAGAGTGTTCATTTGAAATTTGACTTTGCACGTCTCTCACTTATCTCACTTCTTGTATGGGGGCTGGACATTGAGAACAGAGGATCAGTAAAGTAATTGAGAATGTTTGAGTCTTAAGGATGAAGAAGTCGATGTGATTGTACTGATTTTTTTTAGCTCATTCCCAAATTTGTTGTTAAACAATGCAATTCACCTGAATATTGTTGTGTCCTTTGATCATATTAATTTTCTAATTATTGTTCATTCATGATTTGTCAGGGGTTTTTATTTTGCACATCTCTCACTTGTTTCACTTCTTGCATGGGGGCTGGGCATTGAGAACAGAGGATCAGTGGTTAGCACTTGTGACTTACAGTGTTATGCACTTGGGTTTGATTCCATCCTCGGCCACATGTTTGTGTGGAGTTTGCATGTTCTGGTTTTCTCCCACAATCCAAAGATGCGCAGATTAGGTAAATTGGCCATGTTAAACTGCACGGTCTGTTCAGGGATGTGTAGGTTATGTGCATTAGTCAGTGATAAATGTCCAGTAATTTGAGAGCAGAATGGTGCTGAGTGGATTATTCTTTAGAACGTCAGTGTAGACTTGTTGGGCCAAATGGCCTGTTTCCACACAGTAGGGATTCCATATAATTAGAATTGTGTTTCGCTAAGCAAAACTGACTTTTAAAAAAAATGTTGCCTTTAAAACTTATCTTTAACAGGCAATTGTCAATCTTGTAAAATATCTCAATGTTACTGAAATCAATGTTCAAACAAAACACTGCACATAAAGCCACACAAATATCTTCATGACCATCGAATTACTGTTTAGTGGAATAATCACAGTAAATATCTTACTGTTCCTGAGATCAATCACCACTATCACAGTAAGGATCTGGTTATCATTCCCTCCAATAAATGCAATCGTTGCCCTCTGGTATTTCAGTTCAGTAGTTATACTGGCTATTCAAAGCATGGTTATTCTTTATTATGAATGGCCAAGGGTTCTAACGGCAAGAGATGTTGTTTGATCTGATTTGTTGCATGTTCTCAAACAGGTTTTCACTACAAATATTGCAAAACAATGTGTTAATTTGCTCTTGTTCAACTGCTGATGCGAACATATTAAGTTCGTGTTCATTAAACATATTTGGAGAAAGTGAGGAAAGCTGTAGCATTGGAAAAGGGCAGGCACTTCCAAAGAGCAGGTGTATCAACCTGTCGGGCATTAGGCCATCATCAGAAAAGATTCCTGACGAAGGGCTCATGCCCAAAATGTCGATTCTGCTTCTCCTCGAATGCTGCCTGACCTGCTGTGCTTTTCCGGCACCACACTCTTTTGACATTAGAAATATTTGACTGAATATTCACAGATAACAGTAAAAGTTGCCTCTGTCAATTTAATTTACTGTGCTTTCTATTCACTGAAGTTTTCATGTTAATTGCTCCTCTTTTTCTTCTTAAATCTGTTACAAATGTCAAAATACAGAACACATTAAAATTCACATGAATTATAAATTTGATTTCTCGACAAGAAAACCAGTGGAAGGCAATGTAGAATTCTTGAACAGCCTACACATTTGAATGAAAAAGCAATTCCTTCCAAAAAATGTTTGGACGTCTGCTTCTTTCTTTCAATTCAATAATCCTGCAAATAGTTTATAATTTTCAGTTGATCTCTCTGAATGAGTACCTAATCAATGTCAATGTAAACAACTGAAACATTAACAACAGATTGATAACTGGGTGTTAAAGACCTTATTTGAAGTGAAAAAATGTTTGGAATTTACTTGAATTCCACCAGGAAACATTCTTGAATCATAATACATTTGAGCGGGAGCAGCATCGAAGTAAAAGAGAACCCGGGAGACTACAGCAAAGGTAAGACAGTTTGTTTTAAAATTGCTTACCTGTAGCGGGCAGCGGTGTTTTTTTTCTCTCTCTCTCCACAGAAAGAGCGGGAGCTGCAGAGGAAGTGACGGTGAGCAGAGGGGCAGCCGGGAAGGAAAAGTGAGTATATAAGTCCGGAAGGCGGCAAAATTAGGCAAGTAAACACGTGGCTAAGGGATTGGTGTGGGAAAGAGGGATTCCACTTCATGGGGCATTGGCATCAGTTTTGGAACAGGGGGGATCTGTACCGTTGGGACGATCTCACCTGAACTGATCAGGTACCAATGTTCTAGCGAAGAGGATAAATAGGGTGGTCAGTAGGACTTTAAACTTCTGAGTTGGGGGGAAGGGAAAGTGAAAGCGACAGGGAGTATGGAGGTAAATGGAAAGATAAGCAGCAGGATAGCATGTTTCCAGGCGGATTTAAAATTGAGGCAGACTGAGAATGCAGAAAAAAGCAAGGATAACTTAGGACATATGACTTCCAACATCTCTAATGATAAGGAAGTTAGCATTAAGGCACTTTACCTGAATGCTCGTAGCATTCATAACAAAGCCGATGAACTAATGGCACAGATAATAGTGAATGATTATGATGTAGTAGGCATCACAGAGACTTGGTTACAGGGGGGTCAGGACTGGCAGTTAAACCTCCATGGTTTTTCAACTTATCGAAAAGACAGAGAGGTGGGCAGAGGGGGTGGGGTTGCCTTGTTAGTTAAGAACAAAATTAAATCTATGGTATTGAATGACATAGCGTCGGATGATGTGGAGTCTGTGTGGGTGGAATTGAGGAACCACAAAGGCAAAAAAACCATAATTGGAGTTGTGTACAGACCTCCTAACAGTGGTCAGGACCAGGGACGCAACATGTACCGGGAAATAGAGAAGGCATGTCAGAAAGGCAAGGTTACATTGATCATGGGTGACTTCAATATGCAGGTAGACTGGGTAAATAATGTTGCTAGTGGATCTAAAGAAAGGGAATTCATGGAATGCTTATAGGATGGCTTTTTGGAACAGCTTGTCATGGAGCCCACAAGAGAGCAGGCTATTCTGGACCTAGTGCTTTGCAATGAACCAGACTCTATAAAAGATCTTAAAGTAAGGGAACCCTTAGGAAGTAGCGACCATAATATGGTAGAGTTCAGTCTGGAGTTTGAAAGGGAGAAGGCAAAATCTGATGTAATGGTGTTACAGTTGAATAAAGGTAATTATGAAGGCATGAGAGAGGAACTGACTAAAATAGACTGGAAGCAGAGGCTAACCGGGAAGACACTAGAGCAAAAATGGCAGGAGTTTGTAGGTATAATTGAGGACACTGTACAGAGGTTCATTCCCAAGAAAAGAAAGATTAACCGGGGAGGGATTAGACAACCTTGGCTGACAAAGGAAGTCAGGAAATGTATTAAAGAAAAAGAGAGATCCTATAAAGTGACTAAAACAGTGGGAAATCAGAAGATTGGGAAGGATACAAAAGCCAACAGAGGATAACAAAGAGTGTAATAAGAAATGAGAGGATCAAATATGAAGGTAAGCTAGCCAGTAATATTAGAAATAATAGTAAAAGTTTCTTTCAGTACATAAGAAACAAACGACAGGCAAAAGTGGACATTGGGCCACTTCAAACTGATGCAGGGAGCCTAGTGATGGGAGATAAGGAAATAGCAGGAGAACTTAACAAGTACTTTGCGTCAGTTTTCACAGTGGAAGACATGAGTAATATCCCAAAAATTAAAGGGTGTCACGGGGCTGAGTTGAGTATGGTTGCCATTACGAAAGAGATAGTGCTAGAAAAGTTAAAAAGTCTTAAAATTGATAAATCTCCTGGCCCCGATGGGATACACCCTAGAGTTCTGAGAGAGGTTGCTGAGGAAATAGCAGAGGCATTGGTTGAGATCTTTCAAGAGTCACTGGAGTCAGGAAAGGTCCCGGATGATTGGAAGATGGCTGTAGTAACCCTCTTGTTCAAGAAAGGATCAAGGCAAAAGATGGAAAATTATAGGCCAATCAGCTTAACCTCGGTTGTTGGTAAAATTCTAGAATCCATCATTAAGGATGAGGTTTCTAAATTCTTGGAAGAGCAGAGTCTGATTAGAACAAGTCAACATGCATTTAGTAAAGGGAGGTCATGCCTGACAAACCTGTTGGAATTTTTTGAAGAGGTAACAAGTAGGTTAGACCAGGGAAACCCAGGGGATGTGGTCTATCTGGACTTTCAAAAGGCCTTTGATAAGGTGCCACACGGGAGGCTGCTGAGCAAGGTGAGGGCCCATGGTGTTCGAGGTGAGCTGCTGGGATGGATTGAGGATTGGCTATCTAACAGAAGGCAGAGAGTTGGGATAAAAGGCTCTTTTTCAGAATGGCAGCCAGTGACGAGCGGTGTCCCGCAGGGTTCGGTGCTGGGGCCACAGCTGTTCGCATTATATATTAATGATTTGGATGAGGGAACCGGGGGCATTCTAGCGAAGTTTGCCGATGATACGAAGTTAGGTGGACAGGCAGGTAGTACTGAGGAAGTGGGGAAGCTACAGAAGGATCTAGACAGGTTGGGAGAGTGGTCCAGGAAATGGCTGATGGAATTTAACGTGAGCAAGTGCGAGGTCTTGCAATTTGGCAAAAAGAATAAAAGCATGGACTACTTTCTAAATGGTGAGAAAATTAATAAAGCCAAAACACAAAGGGATCTGGGAGTGCTAGTCGAGGATTCTCTAAAGGTAAACATGCAGGTTGAGTCTGTGATTAAGAAAGCGAATGCAATGTTGTCTCTTATCTCAAGAGGGTTGGAATATAAAAGCAGAGATGTACTACTAAGACTTTATAAAGCTCTGGTTAGGCTCCATTTGGAGTACTGTGTCCAGTTTTGGTCCCCACACCTCAGGAAGGACATACTGGCACTGGAACGTGTCCAGCGGAGATTCACACGGATGATCCCTGGAATGACAGGTCTAGCATATGAGGAACGGCTGAGGATACTGGGATTGTATTCGTTGGAGTTTAGAAGATTAAGGGGAGATCTAATAGAGACGTACAAGATAATACATGGCTTGGAAAAGGTGGATGCTAGAAAATTGTTTCTGTTAGGCGAGGAGACTAGGACCCGGGGACACAGCCTTAGAATTAGAGGGGGTCATTTCAGAACAGAAATGCGGAGACATTTCTTCAGCCAGAGAGTGGTGGGCCTGTAATTCATTGCCACGGAGTGCAGTCGAAGCCGGGACGCTAAATGTCTTCAAGGCCGAGATTGATAGGTTCTTGTTGTCTAGAGGAATTAAGGGCTACGGGGAGAATGCTGGCAAGTGGAGCTGAAATGCGCATCAGCCATGATTGAATGGCGGAGTGGACTCGATGGGCCGAATGGCCTTACTTCCACTCCTATGTCTTATGGTCTTATGGTCTTATGGTCTTACAAGAAATGAGATATGTGAGAGGTGTGCAAACCTTATTTTTAAATGAATAAACTCCAATATTTTCAAAGCATTTCAACCTTACGGTCAAAATGAACAGGGGAATGGAAAAGTAAAAACAAGTTTCTGACAATTCATAAACTGAACAACCATTACAAAATCACTTTGATCAAAGGACAGAGTAATATTTAGCTGAATCACAACATTTAGTTACAAAGTAGGCAAACAGCTGACTGACAAGTAATAGGTGGTAGCATTTGTTCGTTTACTGAAGAAGCTATCAACTTCATTTCCAATTTATAGCACAAGATAATAATGTTTAATGTGTTTCAATTGTTTCAACTTGCCCCTTTGCAACAAAAAAAAGATCAATCTAATTACTTAGACATCGTAATCTTGAATTCTGCAACATTTTCAAATATTCTCCAGGAACTTATAAGCGACAGAAATAGATGCAGGTATCCCCACTATCCGAAAGTAGAGCGTTATTATGAAACCTTTCATAAGCTGAAAACGCGTATATCAAAAAAGAATTAATTTATATGGGAAACATCTCCCCTTTTTTATAAAAGTAAAAATCCTCTTCATATTTCTTTCAGTTAGAGAAAACAGGGACAGATATAAGTCTTTTGTTAAAGCAAAGTGGCTAAAGCGAATTTTCCAACACATATTTCTTTGTAACCTGACTCAAATAAGTATCAGATTTTGTGATTATTGATATAATAGATAAAAGCAGATCTAATGTTGGATTGAAAAGCAGTTCAATCTGTGCTTAGGTACTCTCTAATCAACATTCAGAGCAGCTCTTGGTATATTTCTGGTGAAGGTGTGATTTGAAACCTTCCCTCGGGTTTAGTAATAGAGACACTGCCACAGCTCCACAGGCTCCTTTCATAATGTTCCCACTCAGGACGGCAGGACTGCAATATTGTGTTTCATCTGGTTTCTCAAATGAAAACTAATCAGCTGTTTATTGTTGTAATCTGAATGGGAATTAATTAGGTAGTTTCTGTGTGTATTGGACTGGAACTTAAGCAATATTTTACAATAACAATAAAATAAATGAATGTTACTCTTAAATAAACAGGAATCTCATGACAATTCTTTGAAAGACAAACTGACAAAACTGCGTGATCATTGTACTTTGATTTAAAAATGCATCTGTCATTCAATGTGAATATTCAGCTGAAGATAATTTCCCTTCCTTTCAACAATGTACAACTTCCACAAATTCAAAATTAACAGTCATTGAAAAAGGAAGGAACAAGCAGATGATAATTCTATTTTCTGTACATAAACGTGCGATGAATTTTAAGTAAGTTTTATAAATGTAAAAATGAAACTTATTGTGGTTCAAAATACAATAAATGTTAGCTTGAAGTGAAATATAATCAAATCAATTCAACTGTGTTTTTTCAGTTAAAATACAGTTCAATATTCAAAGTAATCGAGTGATTGTACACTGCATTATCTTTACATTAATTCAGTGCTGAGGCGTAATTCCACATTTATACCCGTTATAGCAAAGCAACCTTGTGCCGGGGTCAGAGGCGGTAGGGGAGGTTCTTAATGAGTACTTTGCTTCAGTATTCACGAGTGAGTGGGACGTTGTTCTTTGTGAGGACAGCGTGAAACCAGCTGACATGGTCGAACAGGTCGATGTTAACTCTGAGAATGTGCTGAAAATATTGAAAAGTCATGGGGATAGATAAGTCCCCTGGGACAGAAAGGATATAATATAGGTTGTTATGAGAAGGGAGGCAAGGGATTACTGTGTTTTGGCAATGATCTGTGCACCCTCACTGTCCAGTGGAGTCATACCAGATGATTGGAGGGTGGCAAATCATTCTTATTCAAGAAAGGCAATTGAGATAATCCTGGGAATCATCGATGAGTCAGTCTTATAACAGTTGTGGGCAAATTATTGGAGAGGATTCTGAGAGACAGGATTGATGATTATTTGGAAAAGTATAGATTGATTACAGATGGTCAGCATGGCTTTGTGAGCGGCAGGTTATGCCTCGCAAGCCTTATTGAATTATTTGAGGATGTGACAAGCACATTGGTGAGGATAGAGTAGTGGATGTGGTCTATATGGATTTTAGCAAGGTGTTTGATAAGGTTCCCCATGGTAGGCTCATTTAGAAAGTAATGAGGCATGGGATACAGGAAAACCTCTCTGGTTAGATAATAAATTTGCTGGTCCACAGAAGACAGGGTGAGATTACATAGATAGTTTTCAGCATGGAGCACGGTGACCAATGGTGTTCTGAAGGGATTAGTTCTGGGACTTCTGCTCTTTTGTGATTTTTACAAATGACTTGGATGATGAAGTGGAAGGGTGAGTTAGGAGGTTTGCCAATGACACGAGGATTGGTGGAGTTGTGGATAGTGTGGAGGACTTTTGTAGGTTGCTAGAGGACATTGACAGGATGCAGAGCTGGGCTGAGAAGTGGCAGATGGAGTTCAACCTGGGAAAATATGAAGTTATTCATTTTTGAAATTCAAATTTGAATGCATATTTTGAGATTAAATGCAGGATTCGTGACAATGTGGAGGAACAGTGGGATCGTGGGGTTCACTTCCATAGATCCCTCATAACTGACATCCGGTGGCACAGTGGTTAGCACTGCTGCCTCACAGCAGCAGAGACCCGGGTTCATTTCCCGCCTCAGGCGACTGACTGTGTGGAGTTTGCATGTTCTCCCCGTGTCTGCATGGATTTCCTCCGGGTGCTCCAGTTTCCTCCCACAGTCCAAAGATGTGCACGTCAGGTGAATTGGCCATGCTAAATTGCCCATAGTGTTAGGTAAGGGGTAAATGTAGGGGAATGGGTGGGTTGCACTTCAGCGGGTCGGTGTGGACTTGTTGGGCCGAAGGGCCTGTTTCCACACTGTAAGTAATCTAATCTAATCTAAAAAAAGGTGATAGGGTTATTAAGACGGTGCATGGTGTGTTGGCTTTCATTAGCAGGGCGATTGAGTTTAAGAGCCATGAGATTATGCTGCACCTCTATGGATCCCTGGTAAGACTACACTTGGAATATTTTGTTCGGTTCTGATCACCTCATTACACATTGGATGCGGATGCTTTAGAGAAAGTGTAGATTAGATTTATCAAGATGTTGCCTGGACTGGAAGGCATGTCTTATGAAGAAAGGTTGAGGAAGCTGGGGCTTTGATCATTGCAATGAAAGACGATGATAGTTTACTTGATAGCTTTGTATAAGATGATGAGAGGCATAGATAGAGTGGATAATGAAAGACTTTTCCCTACAAAGTGGCATAATTTTGAGGTGAATGGGGGAAGTTGTGGGGAGATGTCAGAGATAGTTTCTTTATAGATAATGGTGGGTGCATGGAATGCACTGCCAGTGGTGATAGTAGATTCAGATCCATCAGGGACATCTAAGCGATTCTTGGATAGGCACATGGATGATAATAAGTGAAGGGCATGTTGGTTAGTTTGATCTTAGAGTAGGATAAAAGGTCAGAACAACATCGTGGCCAAAGGGCCTGTACTGTGCTGTACTGTTCTGTATTCTATGGATTGAAAGAACAATTATTATATATTAGCAACATATAGATTTTCAAAATTGTATGAGCATACTTACGAATAATGATAAATTTCATCTTGCTATTTGACTGTGCTATCTGCAAAAATGAACAGGAATTGTGGCAGGGAAAAGTAATTTATAAGGCTGGGATTACACAGATCATTCAAATGAGCAAAAGTCGTATTTTTAATAGTGCGTGTTGCATCAGAAATAATGGATTCTTTTGTAGGTGTGTGATTGGAAATAAAATGGATTTTTATATTCCTGTTTAGGTACTAGGGAAGATTGGATTAAATTCAAATATAAACTTCACTGTGGTTGTTAGCAAGATAAACTAAACTATATTATAATTATTGTCATGCAAATTCTTTAATAACTACTGTTAGAATCCTGAAAAAAGGATATACTGTACCATTTTTCAAACAGTCAATAAATTAAATTGTGAACCTCAGTATACTTGTTACCCAGACCAATTATTATTGTAATGGTAATGACTTAATAACTAATGCTAAAACCTAAACAGATACATTGGTTCAATACTTTGTAAGCATGTTGCTCTGAAATTGATTGGATATTTATTAAGATCGGTAAACTGAGGGATCAAATATAATAGCTCGCTTGATAGAATTGAAGGAAAAAATGAGACAGTGTTTATTGAACGGGATTGTTTTTGTTTACAAATGCAGTTGATGCAAGAATAATATATTTTCCTCCATTGGTTTTCTTGTAGAGACATGTTCTTTTAAAAAAAATTGTCAGGATTCAATGTTGAGACACTTGTGTCAGAGTCTGCAAAATGGAGAGTGAGGGAGAAAGAAATTTTTAAAAAGGAGAAATGATAGAACTGGCAAGCAGAGGAGCTGCAACTGTAGTGTCTCACCCTGCTAACATCTTATTGGGTGAGCTGGAACGCAGGCTAGTCAAGCAACAACCTGACACAGTCATACGCAGAGAATCATAGCTTACAATGCCCTAGACACCATCGTCACCATCCCTGTACATCCTGTCCCACCGGCAGGGGACATGGATGTAACTGAAATGCTGGAACATGCAGGGTAAAGGACTAAGATCTGCAGAATGTGATCAATGTGATTTATTTGACACTACTCCAGAATATTAAACTCCAGTCCAATTTGAAAAGTTACTAGTGACATCAGAATTTAACTACAAATGTCAGAAAAACAATTATCAGAAAGTTACAGCACAGATCGAGGCCACTTGGCCAATCCTGTATGTGTCGGCTGTAAACTCCCCAGGCTTTACAGCTTTTTGTACTCACCATTGAGAGCAATAATTTCAGACAGTACTCTGCCCTCTATGCTTTTATAATCTGTTTTTTAACATATTTCTCTGACAGCTGTACACCTTATTTCCTCGTTTCTTTCCCAGCCCTAATTCTATCCACTGTGGCCTTGCGGGACGACCATTTCTGCTATTTAATCTCCCCTGCCTTCCCCTGTGTGATAGAGTGTCTTTATATCCTTGTCTCACCCCCACCTTGCTCACAACCTGTTACATTTCTGATGGTTCCGAGACCTCTGTAACTATCACTGCGCCCCCTAGATCAATGGCGCGAATTTTGAGTTCTCTTCCTCCTGAGATAATCAGAAATCTTTCTGGTTGCAGTTTCCCCCAGATTTTATTTTGAAAAGCAGAGCACTTGTGTCAGAGTCAAATATTTGTGAGCCTTCAATTCCGAGCATTTGGATGTAATTTGTGACCCTCCCACAGATGTGTAACGTTACTGGATTGGCTATGCTAACATGGCCGCAGTATGCAATTTATGTGGGTTGGGCTAGCCATGGTTAATGTGGGATTATAGCGGTAGGGTGGGTGAGCAGGTCATTGCAGACTCGATGGGCCGAATAGACTCTGTCTGCACCTATGGGATTCTGTGATTCTAACTAGTTGTGATTGTTGTCCCATTTTCCTCATGCCAGGTTCATTCAACTCAGATACATATGATTCTGTGGGTGCTCACTCACTCCTTCCCTTCAGTTTTACATCAATTTCACACTGTATGTGAGGGTGGGAATGGATTTGTAAATATAAATACTCCAACCGAAACCCCTCCCAGGTCAGGAACTGTTTCTGCTACTTTCATCACTCGTAAGGAACAGGAAAATAAAGGTTCAGTCACAAATCTTACAGGAACATAGCAGTTATAATCACCAGAAAAGGCTGAACAGCTCAAAACGCTTTTCTCAAGAAAAGAGGAGGCTCAGAGACAGCCTGGTACAAGTAGAAAGTTTTGTGTCTGTATTTTCAGAGATTTGAGGTTGCAATCATTAGATTGGAAGCATGATTCATTGCCCCAGATCATCAAAGGTGAATTTTAATGTGCATCTTTCTTTCTGTCTGTCTGAGTTAACACTCAGATGGACAGGTCAATGTCTGAGTGTCTTACCAAATCCCTGATTGAATCTGCCTCCCCCCACAATCTCAGGTGCCTTACCACTCACTGTGTCATGGAGAAACTCTGCCCTTACAATGAGAACGGTCTTTGCTGTCACCTCTCCTCGTGCTTCTGCCTAATCCCCACTTCCCTTCATTAAATCCCAGCTGCCCCTCGTCCACCCACATGGACATGTTGAAGAGCATGACAGGAGAATGGATTCAAACCGAGAGTTCAATCGCCAGAATGAAAGAGGAAGAAGGAAATAAATGATGATTGCAGATCCCAGGGGATACAGACACCAGGATTAGTTGTTGTGGTTCTGTTCGCCGAGCTGGGAATTTGTCTTGCAAACGTTTCGTCCCCTGTCTAGGTGACATCCTCAGTGCTTGGGAGCCTCCTGTGAAGTGCTTCTGTGCCGTTTCCTCTGGCATTTATAGTGGCCTGTCTCTGCCGCTTCCGGTTGTCAGTTCCAGCTGTCCGCTGTAGTGGCCGGTATATTAGGTCCAGGTTGATATGTTTGTTGATAGAGTCTGTGGATGAGTGCCATGCCTCTAGGAATTCCCTGGCTGTTCTGTTTGGCTTGCCCTATAATGGTAGTGTTGTCCCAGTCGAATTCATGTTGCTTGTCAGCTGTGTGTGTGGCTACTAAGGATAGTTGGTCGTGTCGTTTCGTGGCTAGTTGGTGTTCATGGATACGGATCGTTAGCTGTCTTCCTGTTTGTCCTATGTAGTGTTTTGTGCAGTCCTTGCATGGGATTTTGTACACTACATTGGTTTTGCATGCAAGGACTGCACAAAACACTACATCGGACAAACAGGAAGACAGCAAACGATCCGTATACACGAACACCAACTAGCCATGAAATGACACGACCAGCTATCCTTAGTAGCCACACACACAGATGACAAGCAACATGAATTCGACTGGGATAACACTACCATTATAGGGCAAGCCAAACAGAGAACAGCCAGGGAATTCCTAGAGGCATGGCACTCATCCACAGACTCTATCAACAAATACATCGACCTGGACCCAATATACCGGCCACTACAGCGGACAGCTGGAACGGACATCCGGAAGCGGCAGAGACAGGCCACTATAAATGCCAGAGGAAACATCACAGAAGCACTTCACAGGAGGCTCCCAAGCACTGAGGATGTCACCTAGACAGGGGACGAAACGTTTGCAAGACAAATTCCCAGCTCGGCGAACAGAACCACAACAACGAGCACCCGAGCTACAAATCTTCTCCCAAACGTTGAACATCCAGGATTAGTCCTTTGTGCGCATTCCCGCAGTAACACGAGACAGCATTCCATGATGAGAGTTAAACCCGGGTGGCAGGAGAGGGAGCCACTGAACATGAGCAGGTTTAGTTCAAACACAGGAGGTTTGTTCAGTCAGTAACAGTGTGTTAGACATGGAGGGGAAGGGAGCAGTGAGGGGAAATGTAACAACAAACTGAAGATGGGTAACTTTCATTGGAGCAGGAGGAGGCCATTCAGCCCCTCAACTCTGTTCTGCCATTCATGATGATCATAGCTGATGTGTGACTTAACGTACAACTTTCAAAACTGTCTAATTTCATCAATAAACTCCTCTGAAACACACAAGATGAGTATTGGAAAACTAAACATCTGCAAATGCTGGGAAATCAGAAATTGCTAGAAAAATTCAGTAGGTCTGGCAGCATCTGTGGAGAGTGAACCGTTCGTGTCCAGTGATCAGTCAGGTGACCAGCTGGAGCTGACCATTCTGTTGTTTCTGTAACACTGGAACAGGTTCTGGTGCAAGGGGAATGAGACTGTCAATAACAAACGAGAAAACAGGAGGACGTACTCAATTATAATTAGGAATTCACTTACCCCTCCCAGCGGGACACTCACCGACACAGTCACACTGGGGAGAGGCTGTTAATCTGCCCCACCTATGGGAAGGGATTTACTCGATCTTACAATCTGCTGAGGCACCAGAGATAGCACAGTGGATTTAGACCCTTCACCTGCTCCATGTGTGAGAAAGGATTCAATCAAATCTCTCACCAGCGGAGACATTAGTGCATTCCCACCGGGGAGAGGCCATTCACCTGCTCAGTGTGTGGGAAAGGATTCACTCAGTCCTCTGACCTGCTTAAACACCAGCGAGCTCACTCTGGGGAAAGGCCATTCGCTTGTTCCCAGTGTGGGGGGAGATTCACTCAAATGCAGCACCTGTGAAGTCCCAGTGAGTCCACACAGGGGGAGAGGACATTCAGATGGTCAGTGTGTGAGGGGATTCAGTGATTCATCCCACCCCCTGAGACTCCAGCGTGTTCACACTGGGAAGGAGCTGTTCACCCGTCTGTGTGACAAGGGATTTGCTGCACCTTCAACACGATTGAGAGCCCAGTGAGTGCTCACAGGGAAATGGTCATCCCCTTGCTCCATGTGGACTGCAGGACTCTGACTCTGATGTTACTGTCCATCAGAGTCAGGAGTGGACCTTGTACATGATGACACTGTTGGAGGATTGATGTTGTTGTTAACCACATTAACTGGTGTGGAGTTGACTGAACTTACATTGCCACTCTCTGAACCTCAGGATGTCTCTCTGGGCAGTAAGTCTCCACAAACAGCAATGTGACAATAAACAGGGATCATCTGTTTTGATTTAAACTGTGATTGTAGCACGGCTGCTTCACAGCATCAGGTACAAGGTTGGAGTCCAGCCTTGGTCAACGGCCTGTGTGGTGTTCCCATATTCTCCCCATTATAGTGTGGGTCCCCTCCAGGTTCTCTGGTTTCCTCCTACAATCCAAAGATGTGCAGGTTAGGTGGGTCAGTCGTGCTAAATTGTCCACAGTATCCAGGATTGTGCATAATAGGTAGATCAGCCATGGGAAATACAGTGTTAGAGTGCTCTGGGCGTGATGTTCTTCGGATGGTCAGTGGGGTTTGATGGGCCACTGCTCTCCTTCCACACTGTAGGGATTTTATTCTATGATTGAGGATAAAGGCTACACAGCAGGGTGTCCTTGGAGAAGGAGCATGTGGTGTGTATCAATGCTCTTGATGCCTTTAGATAGAGGTGGGCACCGTAGGGGATACAGTACTTTATCTCCACCGCTTCCCCCTCCCCACAACTCTACTTTGATTTAGTCCCTTCTCACTCTGTCACTTGTAATGGTTTGCTTGACCCGTAATAGGCTTTGTTTGGAAATATTCAATTGGTTACACAAATGGTTTACTGCTGGTGATTATATGTCTAGATTAGAGTGGTGCTGGAAAAGCACAGCAGGTCAGGCAGGATCCGAGGAGCTGGAAAATCAACGTTTTGGCGAGAGGCCTTTTCCAGCACCACCCTAATCTAGGCTCTGGTTTCCAGCATCTGCGGTCCTCACTTTTGAACTGCTGGAGATTATATGTTAATCAAAAGCAAAATGGCGTAATGATGATTTTGATGGTGGGAAGGTTGCTGTGATCACATTTCTAGGTCAGAGAAATGGGGAAAAAGAACGCTTCACAGCTCACAGAAAGAGAACTGAAAAGCAGTTAAATCAAACCAAAGGTTCAGACAGGGAGGAAATATTTCCCTGGAGTTTGAGTAGCTGGAAAGTGATGGTGTCTGGGAATAAACAGGATTTTGTTTTACAGGAGGTTGAAAGCTTTAAAACTGTTATATTCAGACAGTTTACATTATTTCTTTAATTTTATTTGCTGTGCAAAAAGCTTTTGCAACATTTTAAAGCCAAAATTTAGAAACCTTGTGTTAAAGATAAATGTTAAATAAAATCCATCAAACCATCCCTCACTGAAAACTGTTGTGGAAGTGCAATCTCCTGGAGAATCCCTGCCCCCTTATTCCTACCCGGGCTCCATGGCTATATACATACCTGGGAGATAGCAGCAGCAGGAGACCATTCAGCCTTTCAATCCTGCTCCACCATTCAATGGGAGACAGCTGACCATCCAGCTCAGTCTCCTGTTCCTGCTGTGTTCCAATCCCCTTTCATGACTTTACCTTGAAGAACTATATCTAAGTCCTCCTTTAGCTCCACTGCCTTTTGTTCCATTGGCGTTGCGGTGTTAGTGTGTGGATGTAGGCAGGGGTAATGAGATGGTGCTGCCTCCTGGATGATGCACTCAGCATCCCTCATCATCCTGCAGTAACATCAACTGAGTTTCAGCAACTAGAGATAGAAACCATTTCCATGATATGGGCATCACTGGCTCAGCCAGCATTTATTCCCCGTCTCTCGTTACCCTTGAGAAGATGGTAGAGAGCTGCTGTCTTGAAACATTCACAGTCCATTTGGCACAGATAGACCGACAATGCTGGGAGGGAGAGTGTTGCAAGATTTTGGCCCAGTGATTCTCCATCTTTGGTTCATCAAATGCTGGTCAACTTAATCACAATCTGCATGTGATTTTGAGATTTCAGTCTGCAAATCTTCACCATCTAGCACCCTGAATAAAGGAATATGTACAGGTTAGAAATTCAGAACAGACAATTCTAGTTTCTCTGGAATATCTTTTTTCCCCTTTCTTCCCCCAAAGCTGTAACCCTCCAGCCCTCTTACTCTCTCCCACCATTCTGACTCTACTACCCCCTAATGTACACCCTCCCCATTCTCATGGAGTTATTGATAAACAGATCCATGCCACCACTTCCCGTCCCTGGTTTGACTCTGCACCCTTTCTGGGTTCACTTCCTTTCCCTTCAGTTGCTGCAAGTCAATAATGTAACAGCAGAATGAAACAAAAGAAAACAGAAAGGGAGGTGGCAGATCCTGGACAGAAGAGGAACCTTCAGTCTGGGAGAATGGGTCAGATTCTTCCTTGTTTCCCATTGGTCAATTCCCAGTGTTATGACAAGTTGCGAATGGAACTTGGTCCCATCTATGCGTAGTGTCACTTTGACCCCCCCAACTGATCAATACTATAGGCAGATGCGTCCCTTCTCCAGCCAATCACAGTGTGAAATGCTTTCCACTCATTACCCCACAGAACATGCTCCAAAACCCGCCCACATTCTGGACGTGTATAGTGCTAGGTTTCCCCACAGACATGTGGTCCCTGCCTCAGGGACTGTGGGAGTTGTAGTCCCCATGAAGTCTCTGGAGACCTGTCACTGGAAAGTGAGAGAAAGTGTGGGCTGGAGGGTGTTGTGTATAGGAGATCTATTCAGACACACAGGACATGTGGGCTGTCACTGGGATTTACCGAGACATCCGCTTAGACACCTGGACTTCTGACGTAAGGAATATACATTCGGCCAATTGTGGGGTGGGGAGGTTAATAATGGGCAGCAGATTTTAAGCAGAGGTGGCTCAGTGGCGAACACTGCTGCCTCATAGCGTCAGGGACCCGGGTTTGATTCCAGGGTTAGGCAACTGTGTGGAGTTTACACATTCTCCCCATGTCTGCATGGTTTTGTTCGGTGCTCCAGTTTCCTCCCACAGTCCAAAGATGTGCAGGTTAGGTGGATTGGTCATGCCAAATTGCTCACAGGGTCCATGCATGTGCTGGTTAGGCAATTAGCCACAGGAAATGCAGGGTTACAGGGAATGGGTGGGTCTGAATGGGATGGTCATCATAGGGTTGGTGTGGAATCGATGGATGAATACTCTGTTTCTGCACGAGAGGGACTCTATTCAATTCTCATGAAGAAGAATGTGTCTATCTCAATGTGTTGTGAATCTGTGGAATTTCCTATTCAAAATGCGGTGGATGCCAAGACAATGAGCCAATTTAATGAAGAGATACAGACTTTTAATTTGCAATGAGTTGAAGCGTGAGAGAGAGCAGGCAGGAAAATCCAGCTGTGACCGAGGTGAGCTCAATCATCACCGTATTAAATGGTGGAGCAGGTTCGAAGGGCTGCATTGCCTCTCCTGGGCCCAGTGCTTATCTTCTTATGGTACTAACCAGAAAGCTGAATCCAAAACTCACCACCTTCACCAAAGGAGATTTTCAGAAACAGCAGGATAGTCAGGTGGATTAGCGTTCCAAACTTAGGTAGTGAGGAAGCGTGTGGGAGATAATGATTTTGCAACTTTAAACTGAGGGGAGACAGTGATTTATGGTTTTAGACTGTAGTACATTCACACCGTCCAGAATACTCTGTTGTAAATATCTATCCTGTACTTTATTACAAAGCCAAGGTCACTGACAATGAAACCAAAACACGCAGGAAACATCGTTTCACCTCGCAATCTGATAAAAAGACTTGTCATTAATCTGGTTGAATTTAGAATACAGTTGGAAAGCGGGAAGATTAAATCCAATCCCAATATACTGTGCTTAAACAGAGGAGACTACAATAGGATGAGGCAGGAGTTGGCTAATGCAGACTGGAAGCAAAGACTTTACTGTGGGACAGTTGATGGACAGTGGAGGAATATCAAAGTAATTTTTCAAATTTCTCAGCAAAAGTATATATCAGTGAAAAGGAAGGACTGTAGGAAAAGGAGTAATCTGCCATGTCTAAGGCAATAAGGAAGTCCATGAAATTGAAGTAGAAGGCATACAAACTGTCAAAGACCAATGATAAATTCGGAGATTGGAAAAACTTCAAAAATCAACAGAAAGCATGATGGAATTGGGGATAAAAAGTGATGAGTAGCTCTCCCCAGGAACAGAATAGCAGTTTACACTGCTAGATGGAAACCTATTGTGTGGGGAACATATGGCCTCTGTAATTGTTGAAGCACTTAACTGTTACCATAGAGATAATCCTGATCAAATTAAAAATCACAGCACACCCCAAAAGCTTGTACTTCCAAATAAACCTGTCGGACTATAACCTGGTGATGTGTGGTTTTTAACTTTGTCCACCTCACCCCCAGCTCCTCCACATCACCATCCCGATAGACAGCCCCACGGAAACTGAAGCACCTGTCAGGTACTTGAGGGAGCCACGGAGGTGGGCGGGGGAGGGGTGTGTGGTTTAACCACAAAGTGCTGAACTGAACTAGACTTTTGAACTGCCATTGCCATGGAGATAATATTGAGAGAGAGTCTGTATTCAAAGTCACAAACCACAAAATATATAAGAAGGGGAGCTGTCCATCGGACAGGCGGGGAGTTACCTGATGCTGCCTGGAGGTGTTCTGCATGAACACTATCCAGAGAGCTGCCAGGTTTCATCAATAAAGACTCAAAGAAGACCTCTCAGAGTTCTGTGCCCAGTTATTCCTATCCAGCAGGGTTCAGGAATATGAGCACACAACAGTCAGTCTTCACAGTGGAGGATACGAAGAACATGCCAGTAATTGATAAGGAGACTGAGGAAGGTGAGGACCTCGATAATAACCGTTATCACGATAGAGTTAGAGCTGGGCAAGCTAATGGAGCTAAAGGTAAACAAGTCTCCTTGCCCTGATGGAATACATCCCAGGATACCAACAGAGTTAGGGGGAGAAATAGCAAATGCACTTAGAGTTATAACGTCCTGCAGCAGAGACAGGCCCTTTGGCCCAAACTGGCCCATGCCAATCAGAATGTCCATCCACGCTAACCCCATATCCCTGCACTTGGCCCATCTGCTTCTGAAACTTTCCTATCCATGTATTTGTCCAAATGTCTTTTACTTGTTGTTAATATACCCACCTCAACCACTTCCACTGGCAGCTCATTCCATATACATACCACCTTTGTGTAGAACAGTTGCCCCTCAGTTTCCCATGTGTTCTTTCTCCTCTAACTTTAACCTGATGCCCTCCAATCCCTGAGTCCCTGCGAAAAAGACCAAGTGCATTCACCTTACCCAAGCCTCTCATGATCTTATACACTTCTATAAAATATTCCCCCACAGTTTCTTCTGCTCTCAACAAAAAAGTCCTCACTTGTCCAACCTCTCCCTGTACCTCAGACCCCTGAGACCTGGCATCATCCTTGTAAATTTCTTCTTCACCTTTCCAGTTGAATAACTGAAACCTACACTGCACTCATCAAATTTCTAGTGTTTCCCCACGGCACTGGAACCGATGTGACAACGCCAATGGATTACAATCAATGATCGATAACTCACTCCATTACAACAATCCCATTTTCATAGCTTTTTCCATGATGCAGGAATCCTGTTGTCTTTCTGATTTCATGGTTCATTGTCCTCATACAAACCCAATCTGTGGCTTACCTGTCCCAGGGAAATGTTCCATGATTGTTTAGACTTTAAAAAACCAATGAAATCTCTCTCCATAGTCCCCACACTAACATGGACTTCGCTGTCTCAGTACTTTTTTCCAGTCACACAGACATTTGAAATATTCCCCCACGGGCAGAATGCACCACCTTTCCATCCAGACGAAAAGGTCAATGATATTCAGATCGGCACGGATCCAGTAACATGAAGTTCAATTTGAATTTCTCAACTGCAAATCCCCCCTTTCAATACTCTATAACAGATCGTCAGCAGGTCTGGCAGCATCTGAAATGGTGACAGACGCAAGAAACATTGTAGCCTTGAAGAAGTGTTCAGATGATCACACCAGGCATGTGTGCTCGATGACCATTATGGATAAGATGGGGACAGGGATCCCTTTCTAGAAGGGCCTTGGTGAGACCACACCTGGAGTACTGTATACACCTTTGTTCCCCTTTCCCAAGGAAGGCTCTCCTGGTTATGGAGAGAGTGTAAAGGAGGATCACCAGATGAGTCCTGGGATGTGAAGATAGTTAAGGACTGCAGATGCTGGAAGTCAGAGTCTGTACAATGTGGACCTGGGGAGGTGCAGCAGGTCAGGAAGCATCAGAGGAGCAGGAAGGTTGATGTTTTGGGTCGGGACCCTTTGTCAGTCTTGATAAATAGCCCTGACCCGAAATGTCAGCTTTCCAGCCCCATCGTATTCATGCTGGTCATCAAGCACCTATTGATTCTAGTCCCACGTTCTGGCACTCAGCGTGTAACTGATATTGTAGTGCCTGGTGTGATCATCGAAACACTTCTTTAAGGATGCAATGTTTCCTGCATCTGTCACCATTTCAGATGCTGACAGACTTGATGAGGATCTCCAGCGCTTTTTGTTTTTATTGCAGGTTTCCACCATTTTCCTGAAGCACAGAGTCATAGACATGTAAACAGCTCCAGATTTTGTTGACTCACATTCCTGGGATGTCAGGACTGATGGCTGAACAGGGACTCAATCTTCGTATAATCCTCCTTTCCTTTGGCTTTCTGAGCCGCTAACTACATCACTAATATTCTACCTCCCATTCCCTGTCCTGAATCTGACCCATCTAAGCTGACACTATCGTTCCCATCCCCCTGCTAGACTAGTTACAAACTCACCAACAGAACTGGCAAAAGCCCCCACCAGATTTGTCTCAGCTCTGCCCAGGGGTAACCTGTCAGGCTGGTATACGTCCCACCCAGAAACAGTCTCAGTGCCTGAAGAATCATAACCCTTCTCTAGTACACCATTTCCCCAGCCACACATCCAGCTGATCTACCTTCTCATTCCGGCTCTCATTAGCACATGGCACTGGGAGTAAGTCTGACATTATTACATTTCAGGAGCTACATTTTAATGCATCTCTGCTCTCCCTATGTCCAGCTTTCAGGCCCTCATCCCTCTGTTTAGCGATGTCCTTGGTATCTGTGTGTTGCACGACCACGGCCTGTTTACCCTCCAGCTCCAGAATGTCCTGCAGCCACTCCATGATATCATGGATCTTGGCACCAGGGAGATTACATACCATCCTCGATTCATGTCTGTGGGCACAGAAGTGCCTGGCTGTACCCCGGATTATTGAATCCCCTGTAATGATAGCCCTGCCACTCTCATTCCTCTTGTTCTGATCAGCAGAGCTCTCTGTGGTGTCATGAACCTGGCTGATGCTGATTTCCCGAGAAGCCACCCCACCCATTCCCACCCTTACAGAATCCCAAGTGGTAGACAGTATCTGTATGAGAAGGGGATAACAACGGGGGACTCCTGTACTCACTTCCTGAGCCTTTTACTAGATCTGATGTTCACCCATTCCCTTTCTGCCTGTGTAACCCTCACCTGCAGTGTGACTAACTCACTAAACGTGCTGTCCAGAACATTCTCAGTATTGCAGATGCTCCACAGTGAGTCCACTCACAGCTCCAGCTCTGAAAGGCAGTTTCCCAGTAGCTGCAGATGGGAACCCTTGCTGCACAAATAGCCGTCAGGGACACTGGAAGCGGCCCTTATTTCCCACATTGTGCAAGAGGAGCACACCACGGGTCTGAGGGCTCCTGTCACAACGTCTCTCTACATTCATCTAGTTACTCCCATTAAGAGAATTTAAATGAGTGAGTAACCTTCCTTCACTTCAAACATGTCCATTACAATAACAAAAAAAATCTTTACTTAAGCTGATATGTCATACTTTAAAAACTTAAATACTCCACAGGTATCACTGACAAATTGGCTGTTCCCATTGGGACTGTGAATTTCTGAAAGGCCTGAACTAAAACGGAGTTTCAGCTTCACCTTCTCCCCGTCTCCCCTCACTCTGTTTACACCCAACTCCAAAACACTCTCATTGAGCCAAGCAGCCCTCACAGTGCAGCCCTGTCATTTTCATTGTCTGCTCACACCTACACTGCCCTCAGCCTCCTGTACTGTTCCAATGCATCTCAATGGGAGCTCAGACCAGCATTGCATCTTTCAATTCAGCCCTTTGTAACCCCAGAGTCATAATGGACTTCAGCAGTTTCTGAATGAACAGACAGTTGTCAGAATCTGGAACGTTCCACCTGAAATGGTGCTGGAATTTGAGTCCACAAGGAATTTCAATGAGAAATTTGCAGAGAATTGGAAGTAGGGAGTTTACAGATTAACATCATAAAGTGGATGATTAAGACAAAATCTGACAGCTCCTGCAAAACGACGAGGTGTAATTTGGATAAATCTGTGCCCTCTCTCAGGCCAATACCCCCTTCCACAGCTGCAGGGCCAAGAATTGAACACATACCCCAAGGGTTATCCAATCATGAACTTGAACATCTTTCTGCTTTTGGTTTGACAAAAATATTGAAGATATTTTCCCACAGACAGAACAGACAGACTTTTCTCGTTCCACAGTTAAATGCCAATGATATTCAGATCCTGATGACTCCGCTGACTGTAGAAACTTGTTTAATGAGATCCCAGTCTCAATTATTCTGAATTAATATCCTATAAACTGAATTCACAAAACAAAGCTCACAGTCAGTGCAAGATGAATAGTGAAGGTAAACACTTCTCTTGGTATGTGTTTGATGTGTAAATGCTCCTCTTCAAATCACCCCGCCCCCACCCAGGAAGAGGACACATTCATGCTCCTTGCTGTACCTTGCCCCAAATAAAGATGGTGGCCATAACCCAGGTCCTCTCACTGCCTGAGGCCCAAGCCATCTTCCCCTTTGCTGCAAACGTGGGACCAAGAGTTTCTAATTCAAACTAACTACCTGCACAGAGTATAACTAAACCCTCCCAGTCTACACTGATACATTTCATCCGGTTTCTGCTGCCATTTTCCCCTTTCTCCTTTCTGCCTCCTGCACACACCATGGGTCATCACGGGTCCAGTGACCCTTCCTCAGAACCGATGACAGCTGGGAAAATTAGAATCCCTTCAGGAAACAGGCCCTTTGGCCCAACAATTCCACACTCACCCTCCGAAGTTTATCCCACCCAGACCCATTCTCCTACTCTATTACTCACCGTTTACCCGGACTAACGCACATCCCTGAACCCTACGGGAACCTTAGCTGGGCCAATTCACCTAACCTATAGATCTTTAGACTACAGGAGATAGGGGTTAAAGAGTAACTCATAGGTGGAGACAGAGCCCAAAGAGACACAGGAACATTTGGAAAGATAAAGGAGTGGGGAGTTGGAAAGCTGTTAATGGAGGAGACAAGAACCTTCTAGCATCTCAGTGGCGGTGGTGAAAGTGGCGGCTGATGATCTACATTATGCCTGCAAAAAAGACCTTGAGCTTCCAGTTGCCTGCTCTTTAACACACAAGACTGTTCCCTGTCCAACATCTCTGTCTCATGCTTACTGCAGTGTTCCAGTGAAGCTTGATGCATGCTGGAAGAACACTTCAGAACATACCAAATGGCTTCCTATTTCAAGGACTGCAAATGTCCCCGCATATGTGGTCAACAATGCCCTCCAGTGTATCTCCTCCACTTCCCACACCACTGCCCTTGAACCCCACCCCTCCAAATGCAACAAAGATGGAATCCCACCATCCTCACCTTCCACCCATAAACAACGCATCATCCTCTGCTCTTTCCACCATCAGATCCAACCCCCTGAGATATATTTCCCTCCCTATCCCTTTCATTTCCACAGAGATCATACCTTCTGTGACTTCCACGTTAGATCCACACTCCCCACCAACCCACCCTCCACTCCAGGCACCTTCGCTTGCCACTGCAAGAGGTGGAAAACCTGTACCTACACCTTCCCCTCACCTCCATCCAAGGCACCACTGTATCCTCCCACATCCAGCAGAGAATTCCCTGCCCACCCAAACACCTCACCTATTGTGTCCCTTGCTCTCAGGACGCCAAATTGTGGAGTATTTCAGGGAACATTTCTGGGACACATACACCAGCCAACCCCACCGCTCTGTAGCTGACCATTTCGGCTACCGCCCACCCCCTCCGCCACCATGCTGCCAAGGACATGCAAGTCCTCCATCCCACAAATCCGAGCCACCCGACACCTGGAGGAAGAACACCTCATCTTCCACCTTGGGAACTTTCAACCACACGGCATCAAGGTTTCCTCATCTCCTCTCCCCAACTTATCTCCGATTCAACCCTCCAACTCGGCAAGACCCTCTTGAACAGCCCCACCTGATATTCTTCCTTTCCAATTGTCCATTCTACCCTCCATCTACAACCACCTATTGCCTCCCTAGCTCCCTTCGCCCAACCCCAAACACCCCTCCCTATTTATCTCTCAGCCATATTCCACCACCCACATTTCTGATGAAATGCTGACATGCCCAATATGTCAATTCTCCTGCTCCTTGCATGCTGCCTGACCTGCTGTGCTTTTCCAGCGCCACACTTTAACACAAGCTGGAAGAACAACACCTAATCTCCCACTTGGGGACCCTGCAACTCTCTGGCTTCAACATCAAATTCAATAATTTTAAGTCCTGAACTCTCCCACGTCCTAGTGTCTTTGCCCCCTACCCCACATACCAGGCCTTGTTATTACGTAGCCTGTCATTACACATTACCTATGGTTAGCCACTAACAGTCCCCATAAACAGCTATTCATCCTCCCCCCATCAGATCGTTATCCACTCCTTTGTCCAACTGCTCCTCTCTCTCTCTTTGGACTCTATCCCCACCAATCATTTACTCCTTAACCCCTACCTTCTGTATAAAAACGGACATTTTTTTCTCAGTAACATCAGCTCCTGAGGAAGCGTCACTGGATCGAAAATGCAAAATGATTTCTTTTCACAGATGCTGCCAGATCTGTTGAGCTTTTCCAGTACCTTCTGGTTGTTGTGTGTGATTTACAGCATCCGCAGTTCTTCTGGTTCTAATTTACCCGGAGTATCTAATTCAGGTCCAGCAGTTGGAAACAGTGTTTATCAACCTTCCCAGTCCACACTAACTCCATCTCTCTCCCAGTATCTGCTGTCTCTCCCACTCCTTCACATTCAGTCCCCTCTCACAGTGACACTGCGTCTGCAAAGCTGATGGTCATGTGTTGGCCTGCTGGACCCACCCCTCATTCACTCCCATTGGCTAGAGGGTGACGCCAACTCTCCTATTGGTCTGAAGCTGTGTCAATCAGCCAGGCCCCATTGTGACCTGAGTGGTGGGATCCTCCCAGGTGCATCAGAGGCTGAGGGGTGACCTCATAGAGGTTTATAAAACCATGAGGGGCCTGGGTAGGATAAATAGACAAGGTCATTTCCCTGGGGTCGGGGAGTCCAGAATGAGGGGGCATAGGTTTAAGATGAGAGGGGAAGAATTTAAAATGGATCTGAGGGGCAATTTTTTCCCCCCACTGAGGTTGGTGCGTGTATGGAATTTTCTGTCGGGAAGTGGAGGATGTTGGTACAATTAAACCATTTGGCATCTGGATGGGTATATGAATAGGAAGGGTGTAGAGTGATATGTGCCAAGTGTTGGCAAATGGGACAAGATTAGGTTGGGATATCTGGTCAGCATGGCCCAGTTTAACCAAAGGGTTTATTTTCATGGTGTACATCTCTACGGCTCTGCCCTGTGATGAGCTTCATCATTCACAGTGAATGCGTAAGTATCACAGAGGACAGGGGCTGGGGGCTATTCAGCCCATTGGGGCTGTACTCTCTCCCTCTGGAGATGGTGCCAATCTATCCCAACTCACCTCCCATTTGGACATAGCCCTCCAAATCCTTCCTTAAAAAAGTTAAATTTCAAATTTGTTTTGACAATAACTACTGAATCTGCATCCAGCTCTTGGTCAAACTGTTCCAGATGCTCAGAACTTAGTGAGTAAAATAATCTTCACATTTTTAACCTGCATTATTTGCCAGTTACCTGAAAATAGTTACTAAAAATTGTGACGTTAAAAATTTCTCACTCTGTCTCTCTGTAAATGAAATACCCTGGAAACAAATCAACTCCTGGTCAAAATCACTGCTTAACCTTCTCAGCTCCAAGGAGAATTGTCTGACCTTCTGCTAAATCTTAATTTTAATTTATTAGTGTCATAGAGATGTACAGCACAGAAACAGACCCTTCAGTCCAACTTGTCCATGCTGACTAGATATCCTAAATTGATCTCGGCCCATATGCCAACAGTTGGCCCATAGCCTTCTAAACCTTTCCCAATCACATATCCAATGAGATGCCTTTTAAATGTTGTAACTGTACCAGCCTCCACACTTTCTCTGGCAGCTCATTCCATACACGTACCATGTTCAGCTTGAAACTTTGCCCCTAATATCCCTTTTCAATCTTTTCCCTCATGCCTGTGCTTTCTGGTGTTGGACTCACCTAAACAGGAATAAGACCCTGGCTGTTGACCCTATCCATTCCCCTCACGATTTTATCAACCTCTACGGTCACCTCTCAGCATCCGATTCTCCAGTGAAAACAGCCTCAGTCTATTCAGCCTCTCCCTATAGCTCAATCCCTCAACCCTGGCAACGTCTTTGCATTATTTCTAAATCCTTTCAAGTTTCACAATATCATTCCGATAGCAGGGAGACCAGGACTGAAAGCAGAATTCCAGAAGTGGCTGAATGAATGTCCTGTACAGCCGCAAAATGACGTCACAACTCCTGTACTCAATGCACAGACCAATAAAGGCAAGTACACCAAACACTTTCTTCAGTACCCTGCCTATCAATGACTCCACTTTCAAGGAATTATGAACCTGCACTCCAAGATCTCTTTGTTCAGCTACACTCACCAGGACCTTCCCATTAAGTGTAGAAGTCCTGCCTTGATTTGCTTTTCCAAAATGCAGAACCTCATATTTATTTAAATTAAACTGCATCTGCCACTCCTCAGCCCATTTAATTGGAGTCTCATTGTACTCTCGGGTAACTTTGCTGTCCACTGCACCTCCAATTTTGGTGTCTATTGTAAACCTACTAACCATAGCTCCTATATTCACATAGAAATCATTTATATAAATGGCAAAAAGCATTGGACCCAGTACCCAGCCTGACAGCATATTGCTCATCACAGGCTTCCAGTCCAAAAAGTACCCTCCACTATGACACTGACTGCTCAGCAAGGTTAGAGCTCATGGCATACAGGGAGAACTAACCATTTGGATACAGAACTGGCTCTTCAGACTGGAGGCCTGTGACTAGTGGACTGTTACAAGGATCACTGCTGGATTCACTACCTTTCATCATTTATATCAATGACTTGGATGTGAACATCAGAGGTATAGTTAGTGAGATGACACCAAAACTGGAGGTGTAGTGGACAGTGGGATCTTGATCAGATGGGTGAATGGGCTGAGGATTGGCATTTTGGAAACTCAAATCTTAGCAGGACTTATACACTTAATGGAAAGGACCTGCTGAGTGTTACTGAACAAAGAGACCTTGGAGTGCAGGTAGATAGGATAATGAAGGCGGCATTTGGTATGCTTTCCTTTATCGGACAAAGTATTGAGTACAGGAGTTGTGAGGTCATGTTGTGGCTGCACAGGACATTGGTTAGGCCACTTTTGGAACGTTGTGTACAAATCTGGTCTCCCTCCTATTGGAAGGATGTTGTGAAACTTGAAAGGGTTCAGAAAAGATTTACAAGAACTTTGCCAGGGTTGGAGGATTTGAGCTAGGCTGGGGGTTGAATAGATTGGGGCTGTATTCCCTGCAGCGTCGGAGGCTGAGAGGTGATCTTATCGATGTGTATAGAAACATGAGGTGCATGGATAGGATAAATAGACAAAGTCTTTTCCCTGGCGTGGGGGATCCCAGCACAAGAGGGCATAGGTTTATGATATGAGGGGAAAGACTTTAAAGAGACTTAAGAGACAATGTTTTCACACAGAGGGTGGGACGTGTATGGAATGAGCTGTCAGAGGAAGTGGTGGAGGCCATTATGATTGCAACATTTAAAAGGCATCTTCATGTGGATATGAATAGGAAGGATATGGGCCGGGTGCTGACCGGGGGGACTAGATTACATTGGGATATCTGATCAGCATGTACTGGTTGGACCGACGGGTCTCTGTTTCTGTGCTGTCCATCTATGACTCTTTGACCTTCCAGCCAATTCCATATCCAAACAGCTAGTTCCGCCAGAATTCTATGGTATTGAACCTGCTAACCAGTGTTTTATGTGAAACCTTGTGTCTTTCTCAAGTCCAAGGTACTGATTTCAATGCACAAAGCTATGCTGACTCTCCCTAATATTTTCTTGCTTTTGCAATGACATGTAAATCCTGTCCCTAAGAATCCCTTCCAACTCTGTGCCACTGACTTCAGGCTCACCGGTCTATAGTTCCCTGGCTTTTCCTTACCACCTTTCTCAAATAATGGCACCAATCCTCCAGCACCTCACCTGTGGCGATCGATGATACAAATATCGCAGCGAGGGGCCCAGCAAAAGCTTCTCTAATTACCCACAAAGTTCTGGGATACACCTGATCAGATTCCAGGGATTTATCCATCTTTATGCATTTTAAGACATCCAGTACCTCCTCCTCTGTAATATGTACACTTGCCAAGTTATCACTATTTATTTCTCCAACTTCTCTAACTTCTATATCCCCTTTCAGTAAAAACTGACATGAAATACTCACAGAATCTCTCCCACCTCCTGTTGTTCCATAGGCAGTCTTGTTGATCTTTGAGGGTCGCTATTCTCTGCCTAGTTATTCTTTTGTCTTTAGTGTATTTGTAGAATCTCTTTGGATTCTCCTTAAACCTTTTTCCCAAAGCTATCTCATGTCCCCTTTTTCGCCTCCTGGTTTCCCGCGAGTATACTCCTACTACCCTTACAGTCCTCTAGGGATTCACACAAACACAGTGGGGTCTGTACCTGACATATCCTTCCTTCATTTTCTTGACCACAGCCTCAATTTCTCAGGTCATGCAGCATTCTCGACGCCTCCCAGCCTTGGCCTTAACAGGAACATACTGTCTGTGTACTCTCATTGTCGTAGGCCTATGGAGGATGTGGCAGATGAGGACAGAGAAACAATCATCATCAGTAAAGAGGTCGGGTTGGGAAAGCGAACAACTCATCCTTATCTCTGTAATTCCTCTCTAGCCTCAGAACTACCACTATCTCTGCATCAAAGACATCTCAATATCTCTGCAACATCCTCCAACCTCTAATCTCCTCCAGTCTCAACACACTCTCTATCTTTAATCTTGTCCACCCTCTCAAATCTCTGTGATGTGCCTTTCTTTAATTCCAGCCTTCAGGATAACCCATTTTTATTTCAGATTCATGCACCCAGAGATCCACAATGTCCCGCTTAACCTCTGTCACATTTTTCCTCCAAAAAACATTATTTAATCACGTATCATCTATTCTAATATCATCTTCTCTGACCTGGTTTCTATTGTGGCTTGTCATATTCCTATATTACGCGTTTGTGGTCTACATGAAAAAACCGGTTTGTGGTCCATTGGATTTATGCTGTAAAGAAATCTCCCAGCTAACTATTTTAATCCCATTTTCCAGCACAGAGCCCATAGACCTGTCAGCCTTGGCCTTGCAAGTGTGTTCCGAAATAGATTTTAAATGCCTTCAGGATTTCTGTCTCTCACTCTCTTCCAGACAGTGAGGTTTAATGCAACTGTTGCTCTATGCTATCGCCCACAGGAACACAGAGCAGCTGGGTCTGTGCGAACCACAGATCGCCCACACATTGTGAAGGATGGCAGGGTCCCTGACAGGGGGCACAGGAGATTTACCAGGATGGTTCAAGGAATGGGGGATTTTAGTTGCAGAATTTGTGGGCCTTTTTTTAACATTAATTGTTCACGTGACATGTGTGTTGCTAATACACATCAAGAATAACCATCCGCAATTAATGGACTCTCCTTTTCAACCTCTCCCCTTGCCTGCGCTGTGGTAATATTCAGGTTAACCACTACCAGACATCTCTCTCTCATGAGAGAGCAGTCCTATGGTCGGGGAGGACAATGCTGACTTGATCTTTTACACAGTGATGCCACTGTGCCTCGAGGGTGGGGAAAGGGAATGCTGAAGGTGGTGGATGGGAAATCACTCGGGTACAGTACTTTATCCTGGAGGATGTTCACTTTCTTTAATATTGTTGGGGGGTGGGGGTGCACTGATGCAGGCAAGTGGAAAATGTTCCAACACAATCCTGATGTGTACCTTATAGAGAGCAAACAGACATTGGGGAATCAGGGCTTTGGGGTGTTCTCCTTGTAGCAAAAGAAATTTGGGGAGCTGTGACAAAGTGGTTTACAAAAGTTACGCATTATTATAATAAACATTAGACCCTTCAGCTCATTATACAAGGATTCCAGGACACATGTTGAAGATTTGGGAAGATCTATTGAAAGGATGGTTTGTTTCAAGGGAGAACTTTTATTCAGCAAATGGTATTGATCTGGAACACAATACGAATATCCAGGCCCTGATGTATTGAGTAATTCTGTCAGTTTGGCGTTACAGTGACTGAGATTACCATCTGAATATCTGCCTATAATACAAGTTTATAAAATCCGTCACTGTCAGTTCAAGTTTGAAACTCATACAATCCCTTCCTCCTGGCCCAGGAGGACTGTACACATTACCCCTGGTGGAGGTCAGCAGGCTCTTCAAAGGCAAATCTATGTGGGTTTCTATGAGTTTCCACCTTGGGACTTCATGTGACTGAACATGGGACAGAATATCCCAAGATTCAGTGAGATATGGAGAGTAGGATTTGCCTCCTTTTCTTTCTTTCCGTTCTGCCGCTGAGCCTCCTCAATAAGACATGGGGTGTGAAAAGCTCATGCAGCTCGATGGGCAAGATGTCTCCATTCTGACCAATGGGCAACAAGCTCCTCCCAGTCATGAAACAGAGTATCCCTGAAAGATAGCAACTGCGCATGCTTCCCACTGCCCAGTGCTCTTAGTACATGTTTCGAATTATGAGGGGGGAATCTCCTAGAAAAGGCATAACAGGAAAGTTCCAAAAGGTTATAAACAGTTTACAGAGAGATATTCACAGGAAACTTGGGCAACAAGTTGGCAAATAAAGTATAACTTGGGATAAACTGTAGAAGGCTGCATCACAAAGGGACTGGGGGAAAATGAGCAGGAAACAGAAAGCGAGCACACAGTTACAACAGGGAATCAGGAAAGGGAATGGAATACTGTCCCTTATTTCAAAGAGTTTGCAATATAAGAGTTTGGAGTATATACCTTAGGGCAACTAAACAAATGACAAGTGAGACCACATCTGGAGTAACGTGAACAGATTTGGTCACTTTAGTTCATGAAATAGAGCAGTTTATTGGAGGCATTTCAGAGAAGATCCATTGGGATGATCCCTGTTTTGAAGGGATTATCCTGTAAGCAAAGGGTGAACAAGTTGGGAATCTACTCACTGGACTTTGGAAGAATGAGAGGTGATCTCTTTGAAACATACAGGATTCTGTCAAGGTTTGACAGGGTAAATATGGAGAGGATGTGTCCCATTACGGGTGAGTCTTGAACCAGATTCTGGATCAGTCGCGGAATCAAGGGTTCTGTTTCAGATTTCTCAAGTTAAAGGCAACACCAACACAGGTTAGGGTTTCAGCAGCAATGGAGCTGGAGTGAGAAGGAGATAAGCAACGTTTTAGGAGATTGGAATTCCTGGTGTTTGTGATTGCGTAGATGTCTGATCAGAAGGTCACCTTGGGGTCAGATATGAGAGCAATATTGTGAAGAGTGTAGTTCTGCCTCAGACACTTCCCAGTGAGAGGGAGGGACACAGCAGTAAGGGAAATGAATTTGGAATAGCAACTGAAGGCAATGGGTTTAACAATGACAGTGTATCATTGGAGTGAATTGCAGCTAATCGAAGCGTGGTAAGCAGTTTGATAACTGAGTAATAGTGGAGTAATGGAGATGAATGATGGGGAGGGAGAGCTGGACATTGTCAGTGTACATGTGAAACTCAACAGTGCTTTTGGGCAATGTTACCTCCTGGCAGTATGTAGGTCAGAAACAGGACGGACCAAGGATAGACCCTGGAGGGACACCAAATACAAGGAATTCAGAAAGGAAACGGAGAGTGGAGACGGAGCAGGATTTTCCAACGATGGTGAGGTCAAATATTAGGTTTTAGGAGAATGGGAGAGAAGGACATAACCAGAAAAGACAGACAGACAGATCATGGAACAATATCTGTGAATTGCAAGTGGGGGGGGAGGTGACCGTGGTGGAGGGAGGGAGGGCGGTGACAAGCAGGAGGATGAGACAGTTTTGGAATGTCCATGATTTAGCTACACGAGGGTAAATGGTCAAGATGACCTCTAATAAGGCTTGACAAGGGACTCGAAATGCAAGTTTAGGACTAAAATGAGGAGCACTCTTGTGAGGCAGTTTGGCTCGGTGGGCTAGTGGAGAGGGAGGAAAGAAGCAGAGGCAGCTGATTGGATTGTCTCAATGTTATTGACAGAGAAACTCCATGTGCTCCTCACTCTTGTTGTTGGAGGGGAGGATGGAGGAGACAGGATAATGGACAGTGTTTTTATTTCCAAAACAATAAACAAAACCTTGATAGTGATTCTAAAAATAAGTGAACAAACCTGTCGTATTTATCATTTATCAAGAATATTAAAATATACAACTGAACTTCAGGTTTGAATCCCAAATCGGTAGAGGGTGGCTCTGAATTCAAGAAAAAAAATAACTGGCATGAAGAATCTACTGTTTGCCATGGAACCATTGGGGATGTTTTTCTGCCATTGACAATGTCCTTGAGGGAAAGAAACCCGACAGTGGCCCATCAAGTCACTCATTGTATTAATCACTGCACAGTCTCAACAAAGGAATGAAACTGGATGGACCACATTACATCTACCAATGCACTGGAAAATACAACACAATCAGCCCTCTTGACCCTGCAACTTCTGTCTCACTGTGGGCCAACAACAGCAGCATAACTGTACTCCAGCCCAATCTGAAATCTCATGGCCTGATATCCCCCACTTAACCATTAACATCAAGCCAGGGGATCAACCCTGGTTCAATGGTGAATGCAGGAGGGCATGTCAGGAGCAGTACAAGGCATACCTAAAAATGAGGTGCCAACCTGGTGCAGCTTCCAAACCTGCATGCCAAACAGCACAAGCAACACTAAATAGAACTAAGTGATCCCATAACCAACAGATGAGATCGGAGTTCTGCAATTCTGCCACACCAAGTCAAGAATAGTGATGGACAATTAAACAACTCACTGGAGGAACCATCACAGATATCCCCACCCTTACCGATGGAGGGGTCTCACACATCCATGCAACAGATAAGAGGACAGCATTAGCAGCGCTTTTCAGCCAGCAGTGCCAGGTGGATGAGCCTTCTCCATTGGTCCCTCACATCACAGATATGAATCAACTTGGCTGAAAACTCATTTCAAATCAGATCAAGAAATGGATAAGCAGTGTAAATGTATGGGCCCTGCCAATATTCTGGCAATAATACTGTTGGCTGTGCTCCAGAATCTGCTGCCCACGAAGGCAAGTACTGTTCCAGCACTGGCGCCTACCGACTTTGTGGAACATTGCTCAGGGATGTTCCAACACAACAACACAGGGCAGATCCAACTCAGCCAATTGTCCTCCATCAGTCCACACTCACTCAGCAGTGAGGTGATGGAAGGTGTCATCAACAGTGCTGTCAAGCAACTGCTCAGCAATAACCTGCTCAGCGATGCCCAGTTTGGGTTCTGCCAGGGCCACTCAGTTCCTGAGCTTGTTACAGACTTGATTCACAAACTGATAAACAGCTGAATGAGGTGAGGATGACAGGCCAGACCCCCTCCAGGTCCACTATTTCGACTTCAGTGATATCACCTGACCTCACCACAGTCTCAGCTCATTTGCTGAAATTCTCATTCATTCCTTTTGTTAACTCTAGATTTCACTATCTAAACCCACTCCTGGCCAGCATCCCACATTCACCCTCCCGATAATCTCAAGAATATTGAAAACACTACTGCCGAACTGCTCACTTGTACCAAAACTTGCTGATCAATCAAAAGACTCCCATTTATAAGCAACAACCATTTACTTTCGCACCTTTGAATTAATTCCTGGCTGTAATCATTCCTATCTCCCTGCACCACACACCCTTTCATATCTCAATAACTCATTTTAGTTCAGACTCTCAATGATGTGTTTATTTTTGAGTTCTCCTGTGTGAATGTTTCTACAGACTCCAAGGGAACTTGGTCTGGAATCCCCACTCTAACTCTCTAAGATCTACTTTCTTCCTTTAAGGCATTCTTGAAAAACTGCTTATTTGGCAATGGTTTTGGTTACTGTACACAATATTCTCCATCTGTAGCCTTATGTCCAAACTTCTCAATAATATTTTTGTGAAATTAAAACCATGATGATTTGCACAGATATCTTCTACTCTTCAATATCGCTGAGTGAATAATCTGTAACGTCTCTTACCCAACCACATTGTGGGAGCACCTTCACCATACAAACTGCAGCAGTACAAGTCAGTCAAACATCACCCTCTCCACTGGCAACCAGGCTTTGGCATTGATCACTGGTTTCTGTGGAAGGAGAAATACACAGTTGATGTTTGAGGGAGTACAACATGAATTACAGGGAATGAAAATGGTGCAGAATTTGACTGTCAGAAATTGAAGGAAAATGCACTCGCTTATTGGAAAAAAGAATTCTTGACTGTCAAAGATATTGTGGAAAAAATAACATGATAATCGAACAGCGTATGGTCAGGAGCCAAGCAGCAGTGGACAATTCATTTACATTCCTGAAGAAGGGCTTCTGCCCAAAACGTCGATTCTCCTGCTCCTCGGATGCTGCCTGGCCTGCTGTGTTTTTCCAGCTCTACATTTTTCAATTCATTTACAAAACAGCTGTGAAAGTAATAGTAAAATACTATACCGAGCAAAAATACACCCATGAGAGACTGAGGAAGCTAGATAATGAACAAGTGGACATCAAAGAACCCAGAGGTGAACCAGAGCAGAGTTCACTTTTATGATCCCACAGTCAAAGATGTCTAGCACAAAAACAGGCTTTTTCGGTCCAACCTATGCCAACCAGATATCCTAGCTTAATCTATCTAAATTAAATCCTATCTGCCACTTCTCAGCCCATTGGCCCATCTGACCAATATCCCACTGTACTCTGAGATAACCTTCTTCATTGTCCACAATACCTCCAATTTTGGGGTCACCTGCAAACTTACTAACTATACGGCCTCTATTCACATCCAAATCATTTAAATGAATGACGAAACAAATCCAGAAAAAAAAAATCAATTTCTGTGGGTTTGAATGTGCTCTGTGTAAATCCTGCCCTATGACTCTTTTTACCAGGGAAGGCTGTACATACATCCCTCTGAACTTTGCCCCCTACAAAGATGGCGGCCGCGCACGTGTCCAGTGAATCATTGCCCCGAATAAAGATGGCGGCGCTCACTCGGGCCGATTCCTCAACGAGGCATATTCCCGTTTGCTGCAAAAACGGAACTGTAAAGTTTCAAATTGGTATTTTCCGATGTGTACCAAATGATTGTAAAACCTCTCAGACCATACCAACACCATTTCCCTCCCGCTTCCTGCTGTTTATTTCTTTCCTTACCGACAGCTCTCCGCGCGCACACATTCCGAACATCCGCACCCACCGCGAGGATGATCACGTGGTATAGTCTAGTCCCGCCCTCATTCACTGATTGGCCGGAGGACCAACTGCCCCGCCAGGTCCTCCAGCTCCGCCCCTGCCTTTCCATTGGTCCGCCGCTGACATCAATCACTTCTTCGGTCCAACCTGTCTATGACAACCAGCTGTCCTAACCTAATCTATCTAAATTAAATCCTATCTGCCACTCCTCAGCCCACTGGCCCATCTGATCAATATCCCACTGTACTCTGAGATAACCTTCTTCATTGTCCACAAACCAACTGTTGGCTGGAGCTTGCACACGGCTTTTGTTGCTGTTTATCAGTTACAAGAGTGAGGGACAAAGTTAAAAATCACACAACCACCTGATGAAGGACCAGCAACATAGTGCTTCCAAATTAACCTGTTGGACTATAACCTGGTGTTCTGTGAATTTTAATTTTGTCCCTCCTAATCCAACACCAGCCCCTGCAACAAGCACCAAGACGTGGCTTGGCTGGCGGTGAGAAGGGCTCTGCCTGTGAGATCCTTTATGCACGGCGGACTCTCTGCCGCACCGCACGCTGTCCTCGAAGTGGCTGCGGGGGGGAAGAGACTGTCACACACCTCCTTCTGGAATGTGCCTATGCAGAGGAAGTCTGGAGAGGAATGCAGTGGTGCTTGTCGAGGTTCGTCCCGAGCAGCGCCGTGACGCAGGACTCCGTGCTCTACAGCCTGTTCCCCGGGACTCACACCGAGACGAACATTAACTGCGCCTAGAGGATCATCAACTCGGTGAAGGACGCTCTCTGGGCGGTCCGAAACCTGTTGATCTTCCAGCTGAAGGAGTTGACCCTGACCGAGTGTTGCAGACTGGCACAGTCCAAGGTCCAAGACTACGTGTTGAGGGACACGCTGAAGCTTGGGGCAGCTGCCGCCAAGGTGCGGTGGGGAAAGACCACCGTGTAAGATCGGCCTGCCTAAAGAAGAACAGGGGGCCCATGCGGACGTTTTTTTGGGCTCTGCTGATGCCTCAGCCAAAAATATGTACAAGATTGAAAAATGCACAGGATTGTAAATGACAAGGATAAATTCGAATCTGTGTTTGTAAATGTGGACATATGTATGGCATGATCAAATGTACAGACCATCAAATCTTTTTATGAATAAAGTATATTTTTGAAATAAAAAAAAAACACCAGCCCCTCCAAGTCACGAGTGACGGAGGCATGCATAACATAAGAACAAAAGATCGAGGAAAAGGAGAAGGCCATCCTGCCCTTCGAGCCTGCTCTACCATTCAATAAGATCATGGCTGATCATTTCGTGGATGCAGAACCATTTACCCACGTTCTCACCGTGTTCCTTAATTAATTATTTCTTTTAAAAAAAACTAACTTATCTTTAAAAACGTTCATTGAACCAGCATCAAATGCTTCCCTGGGCAATGCACTCCATCAAGGTCAAGACGTTCCTTCTCAATTCACTCCTAAATTTGCTGCCTCTAACCTTGTGGTGATGCCCTCTTGTCCTAGCTTCACCTGCCAGTGGAAACATCCTCTCTACTTCTATTTTATTCGTTCCATTCATTATTTTATATCTATCCATTCTTCTGAATTCCAATTAATATAATCTCAATCTACTCAGTCTCTGTTAAGTCAAACCTCTCACCTCTGTAATCAACATAGTTATCCTCCTCTGCACCCCCTCTAGTGCCGGTACATCCTTGAGCAAGAAAGGAGACAGAAACTGCATGCAGTACTCCAGGTGTGGCCTCACCAGCACCCAATACAGCTGGAACATAACCTCTGCTTTTAAACACGATCCCTTCAGCAATGAAGGCCAAAATTCCATTTGCTTTCTGAATTGATTGTTGTACCTGGTGACTAACCCTCCTGCAGAAGGATGTTCAGGTGCCTCTGCATAGCAAATAATGTAACTTATTAAAAATTCAAGTAATAATTGTTTTATTAATGTTACTCCAACCAAAGAATATGACTTTACATTTATGAATATAATATTTCACTTGCCAAACCATTGCCCACTCACATGTATCTATGTTCCCCTGCAAAGTTTCCCAGTCCTCCACACACTTTGTCCTGCTACTCATCTTAGTCTAATATGCAAACTTTGACACCCTACATGTGGTCCCCAACTCTAAATCATCTGTATCATTTCTAAATAATTGCAGTCCTAACACTGATCCTAGAGGCACGCTACTAGTTACTGATTGCCAGCCAGAATAAGGCTTATTTATCCCCACTCTTTGCTTCCTGTTAGTCAACCAATCTTGTATCCATGCTAATACTCTATCCCATGCACCCTTATATAAAGCAACAGCCACTTGCGTGGCACACTGTTGAAGGCCTTTTGGAAATCCACGTACACCGCATCCACTGGGTCACTGTTGTCCACCTTGTTCAAAATGTCTTCATAGATTTCCAAACGATTTGTCAAGCATGACCTGCCCTTTGTGAATCCATGCTCTGTCTGCCCAATGGGACAATTTGTATCGGGATTCCCTGCTATTTCTTCCTTGATAATAGACCCAAACATCTTTCCAACTGCAGAGAATAAACTAACTAGTGTAGAATTCCCTATCTTTTGTCCACCGCCTTTTCTTACAGTCCTTCCTTTTCACTGGAATATGCCTTTGCTGAACACTTCCTAAAATGTCTTTGAAAATCTTTCACTGCTCATCAACTGTTCCACCATAAAATGTTTGTTTCCAGTCTACTTTATCCAGGTTCTCCCTCATTCTATTTTAGTTCCCCATGTTCAAGCACTGGACCAAGGTATTAGATTTTATCTTCGCACTGGAGAAGAAAGTGAGGACTGCAGATGCTGGAGCTCAGAGCTGAAAATGTGTTGCTGGAAAAGCGCAGCAGGTCAGGCAGCATCCAAGGAACAGGAGAATCGACGTTTTGGGCATAAGCCCTTCTTCAGGAATGAGGAAAGTGTGTCCAGCAGGCTAAGATAAAAGGTAGGGAGGAGGGATTTGGGGAAGGGGCGTTGGAAATGCGATAGGTGGAAGGAGGTCAAAGTGAGGGTGATAGGCCGGAGTGGGGGTGGGGGCGGAGAGGTCAGGAAAAAGTTTGCAGGCTAGGAAGGCGGAGCTGAGTTCGAGGGATTTGACTGAGAGAAGGTGGGGGGAGGAGAAATGAGGAAACTGGAGAAATCGGAATTCATCCCTTGTGGTTGGAGGGTTCCTAGGCGGAAGATGGGGTGCTCTTCCTCCAACCGTCGTGTTGCTATGGTCTGACAATGGAGGAGTCCAAGGACCTGCATGTGCTTGGGGTGGGAGGGAGAGTTGAAGTGTTGAGCCACAGTGGTTGTGTTGGTTGGTCCAGGTGTCCCAGAGGTGTTTTCTGAAACGTTCCGCAAGTAGGCGGCCTGTCTCCCCAATATAGAGGAGGCCACATCGGGTGCAACGGATGCAGTAAATGATGTGTGTGGAGGTGCAGGTGAATTTGTGGTGGATATGTAAGTATCCCTTGGGGCCTTGGAGGGAAGTAAGGGGGGGGGGGGGGGGGGCGGGGGGAGGTGTGGGCGCAGGTTTTGCATTTCTTGCGGTTGCAGGGGAAGGTGCTGGGAGTGGAGGTTGGGTTGGTGGGGGGTGTGGACCTGACGAGGGAGTCATGGAGGGAGTGGTCTTTTCGGAACGCTGATAGGGGAGGGGAGGGAAATATATCCCAGGGCGTGGGGTCCATTTGGAGGTGGCTGAAATGATGACGGTTGATACGCTGTATATGGAGGTTGGTGGGGTGTTAGGTGAGGACCAGTGGGGTTCTGTCCTGGTGGTGGTTGGAGGGGCGGGGCTCAAGGGTGGAGGAGCAGGAAGTGGAGGAGATGCGGTGTAGGGCATCGTCGACCACATCTGGGGGGAAATTGCGGTCTTTGAAGAAGGAGGCCATCTGGGTTGTACGGTATTGGAACTGGTCCTCCTGGGAGCAGATGCGGTGGAGACGAAGGAATTTGGAATATGGGATGGCGTTTTTTACAGGGGGCAGGGTGGGAGGAGGTGTAGTCTAGGTAGCTGTGGGAGTCGGTCGGTTTATAGTAAATGTCCGTGTTGATTCGGTCGCCCGAGATAGAAATGGAAAGATCTCGGAAGGGGAGGGAGGAGTCTGAGACAGTCCAGGTGAATTTGAGGTCGGGGTGGAAGGTGTTGGTAAAGTGGATGAACTGTTCAACCTCCTCGTGGGAGCATGAGGCAGCGCCGATACAGTCATTGATGTAGCGGAGGAAAAGGTGGAGAGTAGTGCCAGTGTAGTTGCGGAAGATGTTCCACATATCCTACGAAGAAGCAGGCATAGCTGGGGCCCATGTGGGTGCTCATGGCTACTCCTTTGGTTTGGAGGAAATGGGAAGATTGGAAAGAGAAGTTGTTCAGGGTGAGGACCAGTTCAGTCAGTCGAAGGAGGGTGTCAGTGGAAGGATACTGGTTGGTACAGTGGGAAAGGAAGAAGCGGAGGGCTTTGAGTTCTTCGTGACGGGGAATGGAGGTGTATAGGAACTGGTGAAGATAAGGCGTTGGGGGCCGGGGAAACGAAAATCATGGAGGAGGTAGAGGGCGTGGGTGGTGTCCCGAACATAGGTGGGGAGTTCTTGGACTAAGGGGGACAGGACCGTGTCGAGGTATGCAGAGATGAGTTCGGTGGGGTAGAATCAGTCTGAGACAATGAGTCGGCCGGGGCAGTCATGTTTGTGGATTTTGAGCAGGAGGTAGAAACTGGCAGTGTGGGGTTGAGGGACTATGGGGTTGGAGGCAGTGGATGGGAGATCCCCTGAGGTGATGAGGTTATGGATGGTCTGGGAGATGATGGTTTGGTGGTGGGAGGTGGGGTCATGTTCAAGAGGGCAGTAGGAGGAGGTGTCCACAAGCTGGCGTTTAGCCTCAGCGGTCTAAAGGTCGGTGCGCCAAACTACTACTCCCTTGTCTGCCAGTTTGATAGTGAGGTTGGGGTTGGAACGGATGGAGTGGAAGGCTGCACGTCCCGAGGTGAGAGGTTGGAGTGGGTGAGAGGGGTGGAGAAGTTGAGGCGGTTAATGTCGCAGCGGCAGTTGGCTATGAAGAGATCGAGGGCAGGTAATTTATCTTCACACCTCTCCATATGTATTCTAACTTCAACTATACAGTGATCACTTCTTCCAAGAGGATTCCTAATTCTGAGGTCATTAATTATTCCTGTCTCATTGCACAGGGGCCAGATCTTGGATAGCTTGCTCCTTGTCGGTTACATTTCATACTGTTCAAAAAAACTATCATGTATACACTTAATGAACTCCTCAAGGCTACCCTGACTGAGCTGGTTCGACCAATCTACATGTAGATTAAAATCACCCATGGTAATAGACATGCCATTTTTACAGGCATCAGTTATTTCGTTGTTATTGCCCATCCCAATGTGATGTTATTATTTGGCCGACACACTGCGCCTATCAGTGACTTTCTTGTTAGAATTTTGAAAGCATCATTTCTGTTTCCCCTAATGTACAGCAATAACAACAACTACTTGCTTTATATGGAATCTTTCACAATGGCAAATCTCCTAAGGTGTTTCATGGATGATCAAAACATTGATTAAGGAGAATGATTTTAAAATACATCTTAAAAGAGGCTAGAGAAGGTTAGGGAGGGTATTCCACAGACTTCTGCTCTTGACAGCTCCAATTGTGGAGTGATGCAGGTGGGGTGGGGTGGGTTGAAAAGGGAACGTGCAAAAGGGAAATGGAGGAGCGTAGGCAGTGCATAAGGTCTTAAGGAGAGAGGAGGTTCCAGACTGAGTCTGTCTGTCATAGACAGTATGGCTGCCTCATGGAATTTGAAGCAACGCAATGGGCCCATGGATGTCATGTTAGTCAAGGATAGTATAACGGTGGCTGAGAGAACATTTGATGAGGACTTGTCTACTGAAGTAGCGTGGGCTGAGGTTAGAAACAGGAGAGGGGAGGTCACATTGCTTGGATTTTTTATAGGCCACCACAGAGTTCCAGGGAGGGGGAAGAGAGGATTAGAAAAATTACTCTGGGTAGGAGTGAAAGTAACATGGTGGTGGTTATGGGGGACTTTAACTTCCCCAACATTGACTGGAAATGCTATAACTCTAGTACATTGGATGGATTAGTTTTTGTCCAATGTGTACAGGAGGGTTTCCTGACACAGTATGTCAAAGTGCTGACAAGAGGGGAGGCCACATTGGATCTGGTGCTTGGTCATGAACCAGACTCGGTGTTTGATTTAGGTGTAGGTGAGCACTTTGGAGAGAGTGATCATAATTCAGTTATGTTTAGTTTAGCAATGAAAATGGATAGGTACATGCCACAGGTGAAGACTTATCAATGGGGCAGTGGCAATTATAATGCGATTCTGCAAGAATTCGGATGCATAGGATGGGGTAGCGAAATGCAGTGGATGCAGACAATGGAAATGTGGAGCTGGTTTAAGGAACAGATATTGTGTGTCCTTGATAGGTATGTCCCTGTCAGGCAGGGAGGAAGTGATAAGGTAAGGGAACCGTGGTTTACCACAGAAATTGCATCTCTTGTTAAGAAGAAATTGGAGGCTTATGTGTTGATGAGACAAATGGCACAGATGAGGCGATGGAGACTTACAGATCAGCTCGGGAGGATTTAAAGAGAGTTAAGAAGAGCAAAGAGAGGACACGAGCAGTCTTTAGCAAATAGAATAAAGGAGAACCCTAAAGCTTTCTATAGGTATGTGAGGAATAAACGATAGGGTAGGAATAGGGCCAATCAAAGACAGAAGTGGGAAGTTGAGTGTGGACACTGTGGAAATCGGAGAGGTGCTAAACAAACATTTCTCATTGGTTTTCACTCAGGAAAATTAGAATATTGTAGAAAATAATGAGGTAGAAGATGTTAGACTAGAAAGGATCGAGGTAGTTACGAACAGATGTTATCAATTCCAGAAGGATTGAAAGTAGACAAGTCCCCTGGGCTAGATGGGATTTATCCGTAGATTGTCTGGGAAGCTAGGGAGAAGTTAGCAAAGACTTCAGCTTTGATATTGAGTTGTCATTGCCTACAGGTGCAGTACCAGAGGACTGGATGATTGCAAATGTTATGCCCTTGATCAAGAAGGGCAGTAGAGATGACCCAGGTAATTATATACCAGTGAGCCTTACTTCTGTTGTCGGATAGGTTTTGGAAAGGATTATAAGAGACACTATTTGTAATCATCTGGCAAACAACAATATGATTTCAGATCGTCAATATGGTTTCGTCAAGGGCAGGTCGTGTCTCACAAACCTCATTGAGTTTTTCGAGAAACACACAGAGTAATAGACATGTAAACAGCTCCATATTTTGTTGACTCACATTTCTGGGATGTCAGGACTGATGGCTGAACAGGGACTCAATCTTCGTTTAATCCTCCTTTCCTTTGGCTTTCTGAGCCGCTAACTACATCACTAATATTCTACCTCCCATTCCCTGGCCTGAATCTGACCCATCTAAGCCTACACTTTAGTTCCCAACCCCTGCCAGACTAGTTACAAACTCACCAATAGAACTGGCAAAAGCCCCCACCAGATTTGTCTCAGCTCTGCCCAGGGGTAAACGGTCAGGCTGGTACAGGTCCCATCCAGAAACAGTCCCAGTGCCTGAAGAATCAAAACCCTTCTCTGGTACACCATTTCCCCAGCCACACATCCAGCTGATCTACCTTCTCATTCCTGCTCTCATTAGCACATGGCACTGGGAGTAAGTCTGACATTATTACATTTCAGGAGCTACATTTTAATGTATCTCTGCTCTCCCTATGTCCAGCTTTCAGGCCGTCATCCCTCTGTTTAGCGATGTTGTTGGTATCTGTGTGTTGCACCACCACGGCCTGTTTACCCTCCAGCTCCAGAATGTCCTGCAGCCACTCCATGATATCATGGATCTTGGCCCCAGGGAGAATACATACCATCCTCGATTCATGTCTGTGGGCACAGAAGTGCCTGGCTGTACCCCTGACTATTGAATCCCCTGTCACTATAGCCCTGCCACTCTCAGTCCTCTTGTTCTGAGCAGAGCTCTCTGTGGTGTCATGAACCTGGCTGTTGCTGATTTCCCGAGAAGCCACCCACCCATTCCCACCCTTACAGAATCCCAAGTGGTATACAGTATCTGTATGAGAAGGGGATAACAACGGGGGACTCCTGTACTCACTTCCTGAACCTTTTACTTGATCTGATGTTCACCCATTCCCTTTCTGCCTGTGTAACCCTCATCTGCAGGGTGACTAACTCACTAAACGTGCTGTCCATAACATTCTCAGTATTGAAGATGCTCCACAGTGAGTCCACTCCAAGCTCCAGCTTTGAAAAGCAGTTTCCCAGTAGCTGCAGATGGGAACCCTTGCTGCACAAATAGCCGTTAGGGACACTGGAAGCGGCCCTTATTTCCCACATTGTGCAAGAGGAGCACACCACGGGTCTGAGGGCTCCTGTCACAACGTCTCTCTACATTCATCTAGTTACTCCCATTAAGAGAATTTAAATGAGTGAGTAACCTTCCTTCACTTCAAACATGTCCATTATAATAACAAAAAAAAATCTTTACTTAAGCTGATATGTCATACTTTAAACACTTAAATACTCCACAGGTACAGATTACAGATTAACATTATAAAGTGGATGATTGAGACTAAATCTGACAGTTCCTGCAAAAAGACGAGGTGTAATTTGGATAAATCTGTGCTCTCTCTCAGGCCAATACCTCCTTCCACAGCTGCAGGGCCAAGAATTGAACACATACCCCAAGGGTGATCCAACCATGAACTCGAACATCTTTCTGCTTTTGGCTTGACAAAAATATTGAAGATATTTTCCCACAAACAGAACAGACAAACCTTTCTCGTTCCACAGTGAAATCCCAATGATATTCAGATCCTGAGGACTCTGCTGATTGTAGAAACTTGTTTATTGAGATCCCAGTCTCAATTATTCTCAATTAATATCCTATAAAATGAATTCACAAAACAAAGCTCACAGTCAGTGCAAGATGAATAGTGAAGACAAACACTTCTCTTCGTACGTGTTTAATGTGTAAATGCTCCTCTTTAAATCACCCCTCCCCCACCCAGGAAGAGGACACGTTCATGCTCCTTGCTGTACCTTGCCCCAAATAAAGATGGTGGCTAAAACCCAGGACCTCTCACTGCCTGAGGCCCTTTGCTGCAAACGTGGGACCAAGAGTTTCTAATTCAGACTAACGACCTGCCCAGAGTGTAACTAAACCCACCCAGTCTACACTGATACATTCCATCCGGTTTCTGCTGCCACTCTCCCCTTTCCCCTTTCCGCCTCCTACACACACCATGGGATACCGCAGGTCCAGTGACCCTTCCTCAGAACAGATGACAGCTGGGAAAATTAGAATCCCTTCAGGAAACAGGCCCTTTGGCCCAACAATTCCACACCCACCCTCCGAAGTTTATCCCACCCAGACCCATTCTCCTACTCTATTACTCACCGTTTACCCGGACTAACGCACATCCCTGAACCCTACGGGAACCTTAGCTGGGCCAATTCACCGAACCTACAGATCTTTGGACTACAGGAGATAGGGGTTAAAGAGTAAATAATAGGTGGGGACAGAGCCCAAAGAGACACAGGAACATTTGGAAAGATAAAGGAGTGGGAAGGTGGAAAGTTGTTAATGGAGGAGACAGGAACCTTCTAGCATTTCAGTGGCGGTGGTGGAAATGGTAGCTACATTGTGCCTGCAAAAAAGACCCTGAGCTTCCAGTTGCCTGCTCTTTAACACACAAGACTGTTCCCTGTCCAACATCTCTGTCTCATGCTTACTGCAGTGTTCCAGTGAAGCTTGATGCAAGCTGGAAGAACACTTCAGAACATACCCAAATGGCTTCCTATTTCAAGGACTGCAATTTCCCCTCACATGTGGTCAACAATGCCCTCCAGTGTATCTCCTCCACTTCCCACACCACTGCCCTTGAACCCCACCCCTCCAAATGCAACAAAGATGGAATCCCACCATCCTCACCTTCCACCCATAAACAACGCGTCATCCTCTGCTCTTTCCACCATCAGATCCAACCCCCTAAGATATATTTCCCTCCCCTCCCCTTTCAGCATTCCACAGAGACCATACCTTCTGTGACTTCCACGTTAGATCCACAGTCCCCACCAACCCACCCTCCACTCCAAGCACCTTCGCTTGTCACTGCAAGAGGTGGAGAACCTGTGCCCACACCTTCCCCTCACCTCCATCCAAGGCACCACTTGATCCTCCCACATCCAGCAGAGATTTCCCTGTCCACCCAAACACCTCACCTATTGTGTCCCTTGCTCTCAGGACGTCAAATTGTAAAAAATTTCAGGGAACATTTCTGGGACACATGCACCAACCAACCCCACCTCCCTGTGGCCGACCACTTCGGCTACCCCTCACCCCCTCCGTCACCACGCTGCAAAGGACATGCAAGCCCTCCATCCCAAATCCGAGCCACCCGACACCTGGAGGAAGAACTCCTCATCTTCCATCTTGGGAACTTTCAACCACACGGCATCAAGGTTTCCTCATCTCCCACCCCCCAACTTATCTCAGATTCAACCCTCCAACTCAGCACTGGCCTCTTGAACAGTCCCACCTGCCCATCTTCCTTCCCAATTATTTATTCCACCCTCTCACCACGACCCTCCATCCACAACCACCTATTGCCTCCCTAGCTCGCTTCCCCCAACCCCAAACACCCCTCCCAATTTATCTCTCAGCCGTATTCCACCACCCACATTTCTGATGAAATGCTGACATTCCCAATATGTCAATTCTCCTGCTCCTTGGATGCTGCCTGACCTGCTGTGCTTTTCCAGAGCCACACTTTAACACAAGCTGGAAGAACAACACTTCATCTCCCACTCGGGGACCCTGCAACCCTCTGGCTTCAACATCAAATTCAATAAGTTTAGGTCCTGAACTCTCCCACGTCCGAGTGTCTTTGCCCCCTACCCCACATACCAGGCCTTGTTATTACGTAGCCTGCCAGTACACATTACCTATGGTTAGCCACTAACAGTCCCCATAAACAGCTCTTCACCCTCCCCCCATCCGATCGTTATTCACTCCTTTGTCCAACTGCTCCTATCTCTCTCTTCGGACTCTATCCCCACTTATCATTTACTCCTTAACCCCTACCTTCTGCATAAAAACAGACTTTTTTTCTCAGTAACATCAGTTCCTGAGGAAGCGTCACTGGATTGAAAATGTGAACTGATTTCTTTTCACAGATGCTGCCAGATCTGTTGAGCTTTTCCAGTACCTTCTGGTTGTTGTGTGTGATTTACAGCATCCGCAGTTCTTCTGGTTCTAATTTACCCGGAGTATCTAATTCAGGTCTAGCAGACTGAAACAGTGTTTATCAACCTTCCCAGTCCACACTAACTCCATCTCTCTCCCAGTATCTGCTGTCTCTCCCACTCCTTCACATTCAGTCCCCCCTCACAGTGACACTGCGCCTGCAAAGCTGATGGTCATGTGTTGGCCTGCTGGACCCACTCCTCATTCACTCCCATTGGCTGGAGGATCACGCCAACTCTCCTATTGGTTTGAAGCTGTGTCAATCAGCCAGGCCCCATTGTGACATGAGTGTTGGGATCCTCCCAGGTGCATCAGAGGCTGAGGGGTGACCTCATAGAGGTTTATAAAACCATGAGGGGCAATGGGTAGGATAAATAGACAAGGTCATTTCCCTGGGGTCGGGGAGTCCAGAATGAGGGGGCATAGGTTTAAGATGAGAGGGGAAGAATTTAAAATGGATCTGAGGGGCAATTTTTTCCCCCCACTGAGGTTGGTGCGTGTATGGAATCTTCTGTCAGGAAGTGGAGGATGTTGGTACAATTATACCATTTGGCATCTGGATGGGTACATGAACAGGAAGGGTGTAGAGTGATATGTACCAAGTGTTGGCAAATGGGTCTAGATTAGGTTGGGATATCTGGTCAGCATGGACCAGTTTAACCAAAGGGTTTATTTTCATGCTGTACATCTCTACGGCTCTGCCCTGGGATGAGCTTCATCATTCACAGTGAATGGGTCAGTATCACAGAGCACAGGGGCTGGAGGCTATTCAGCCCATTGGGACTGTACTCTCTCCCTCTGGAGATGGTGCCAATCTATCCCAACTCACCTCCCATTTGGACATAGCGCTCCAAATCCTTCCTTAAAATTGTTAAATTTCAAATTTGTTTTGACAATAACTACTGAATCTGCATCCAGCTGTCGGTCATACTGTTGCAGATGCTCAGAACTTAGTGAGCAAAATAATCTTCATATTTTTCTTTGCATTATTTGCCAGTTACCTGAAAATAGTTACTAAAAATTGTGACATTAAAAATTTCTCACTCTATACCCTAGAAACAAATCAACTCCTGGTCGAAATCACTGCTTAACCTTCTCAGTTCCAAGGAGAATTGTCTGGCCTTCTGCTAACTCTCCATAAAAGAGAAACCTATATTAATTTTAATTTATTAGTGCCATAGAGATGTACAGCACCGAAACAGACCCTTCAGTTCAACTTGTCCATGCCGACCAGATATCCTAAATTAATCTCATCCCATATGTCAGCCCTTGGCCCATAGCCTTCTAAAACTTTCCCAATCACATATCCAGTGAGATGTCTTTTAAATGTTGTAACTGTACCGGCCTCCACACTTTCTCTGGCAGCTCATTCCATACACATACTACATTCAGCTTGAAACTTTGCCCCTAATATCCCTTTTCAATCTTTTCCCTCATGCCTGTGCTTTCTAGTTTTGGACTCACCTAAACAGGAATAAGACCCTGGCTGCTTACCCTATCCATGTCCCTCACGATTTTATCAACCTCTATGGTCACCTCTCAGCATCCGATTCTCCAGTGAAAACAGCCTCAGTCTATTCAGCCTCTCCCTATAGCTCAATCCCTCAACCCTGGCAACGTCTTTGCATCTGTTCTGAATCCTTTCAAGTTTCACAATATCATTCCGATAGCGGGGAGACCAGAACTGAAAGCAGAATTCCAGAAGTGGCTGAATGAATGTCCTGTACAGCTGCACACTGATGTCACAACTCCTGTACTCAATGCACAGACCAATAAAGGCAAGTACACCAAACACTTTCTTCACTACCCTGCCTATCTATGATTCCACTTTCAAGGAATTATGAACCTGCACTCCAAGATCTCTTTGTTCAGCAACACTCCCCAGGACCTTCCCATTAAGTGTAGAAGTCCCACCCTGATTTGCTTTTCCAAAATGCTGATCCTCACATATATCTGAATTAAACTTCATTTGCCACTCCTCAGCCCATTTGATCAGAGTCTCATTGTACTTTCAGGTAACTTTGCTGTCCACTGCACCTCCAATTTTGGTGTCTATTGTAAACCTACTAAGCATAGCTCCTATATTCACATAGAAATCATTTATATAAATGGCAAAAAGCAGTGGACCCAGTACCCAGCCTGACAGCATATTTCTCATCACAGGCTTCCAGTCCAAAAAGCATCCTGCACTATGACACTGACTGCTCAGCAAGGTTAGAGCTCATGGCATATAGGGAGATCTAACAATTTGGATACAGAACTGGCTCAAAGGCAGAAGACAGAGGGTGGTGATGGAGGGTCGCTTTTCAGACTGGAGGCCTGTGACTAGTGGAGTGTTACAAGGATCACTGCTGGATCCACTACCTTTCTTCATTTATATCAATGAGTTAGATGTGAACATCGGAGGTATAGTTAGTGAGATGGCACCAAAACTGGAGGTGTAGTGGACAGTGAAAAAGATTACCTCAGAGTATAATGGGATCTTGATCAGATGGGTGAATGGCTGAGGAGTGGCATTTTGGGAAAACAAATTTTAGTAGGAATTATACACTTAATGGTAAGGTCCTGAGGTGTGTTACTGAACAAAGAGACCTTGGAGTGCAGGTAGATAGGATAGTGAAGGCGCCATTTGGTATGCTTGCCTTTATCGGACTAAGTATTGAGTACAGGAGTTATGAGATCATGTTGCAGCTGTACAGGACATTGGTTAGGCCACTTTTGGAATGTTGCGTACAAATCTGGTCTCCCTCCTATTGGAAGGATGTTGTGAAACTTGAAAGGGTTCAGAAAAGATTTACAAGAATGTTGCCAGGGTTGGAGGATTTGAGCTAGGCTGGGGGTTGAATAGAGGTTGAATTGACTGGGGCTGTTTTCCCTGCAGAGTCGGAGGCTGAGAGGTGATCTTATCGATGTATATAAAAACAAGAGGAGCATGGATAGGATAAATAGACAAAGTCTTTTCCCTGGCGTGGGGGATCCCAGCACTAGAAGACATAGGTTTATAGTACGAGGGCAAGACTTTAAAGAGACTTGAGAGGCAACGTTTTCACACAGAGGGTGGGACGTGTATGGAATGAGCTGCCAGAGGAAGTGGTAGAGTCCATTACGATTGCAACATTTAAAAGGCATCTTCATGTGGATATGAATAGGAAGGATATGGGCCGGGTGCTGACCGGGGGGACTAGATTACATTGGGATATCTGATCAGCATGTACTGGTTGGACCGACGGGTCTCTGTTTCTGTGCTGTCCATCTATGACTCTTTGACCTTCCAGCCAATTCCGTATCCAAACAGCTAGTTCCGCCAGAATTCTATGGTATTGAACCTGCTAACCAGTGTTTTATGTGAAACCTTGTGTCTTTCTCAAGTCCAAGGTACTGATTTCAATGCACAAAGCTATGCTGACTCTCCCTAATATTTTCTTGCTTTTGCAATGACATGTAAATCCTGTCCCTAAGAATCCCTTCCAACTCTGTGCCACTGACTTCAGGCTCACCGGTCTATAGTTCCCTGGCTTTTCCTTACCACCTTTCTCAAATAATGGCACCAATCCTCCAGCACCTCACCTGTGGCGATCGATGATACAAATATCGCAGCGAGGGGCCCAGCAAAAGCTTCTCTAATTACCCACAAAGTTCTGGGATACACCTGATCAGATTCCAGGGATTTATCCATCTTTATGCATTTTAAGACATCCAGTACCTCCTCCTCTGTAATATGTACACTTGCCAAGTTATCACTATTTATTTCTCCAACTTCTCTAACTTCTATATCCCCTTTCAGTAAAAACTGACATGAAATACTCACAGAATCTCTCCCACCTCCTGTTGTTCCATAGGCAGTCTTGTTGATCTTTGAGGGTCGCTATTCTCTGCCTAGTTATTCTTTTGTCTTTAGTGTATTTGTAGAATCTCTTTGGATTCTCCTTAAACCTTTTTCCCAAAGCTATCTCATGTCCCCTTTTTCGCCTCCTGGTTTCCCGCGAGTATACTCCTACTACCCTTACAGTCCTCTAGGGATTCACACAAACACAGTGCGGTCTGTACCTGACATATCCTTCCTTCATTTTCTTGACCACAGCCTCAATTTCTCAGGTCATGCAGCATTCTCGACGCCTCCCAGCCTTGGCCTTAACAGGAACATACTGTCTGTGTACTCTCATTGTCGTTGGCCTATGGAGGATGTGGCAGATGAGGACAGAGAAACAATCATTCTCAGTAAAGAGGTCGGGTTGGGAAAGCGAACAACTCATCCTTATCTCTGTAATTCCTCTCTAGCCTCAGAACTACCACTATCTCTGCATCAAAGACATCTCAATATCTCTGCAACATCCTCCAACCTCTAATCTCCTCCAGTCTCAACACACTCTCTATCTTTAATCTTGTCCACCCTCTCAAATCTCTGTGATGTGCCTTTCTTTAATTCCAGCCTTCAGGATAACCCATTTTTATTTCAGATTCATGCACCCAGAGATCCACAATGTCCCGCTTAACCTCTGTCACATTTTTCCTCCAAAAAACATTATTTAATCACGTATCATCTATTCTAATATCATCTTCTCTGACCTGGTTTCTATTGTGGCTTGAAGGATGGCAGGGTCCCTGAGACAGGGCACAGGAGATTAACCAGGATGGTTCAAGGAATGGGGGATTTTAGTTGCAGAATTTGTGGGGCTTTTTTAACATTAATTGTTCACGTGACATCTGTGTTGCTAATACACATCAAGAATAACCATCCGTAATTAATGGACTCTCCTTTTCAACCTCTCCCCTTGCATGTGCTGTGGTAATATTCAGGTTAACCACTACCAGACATCTCTCTCTCATGAGAGAGCAGTCCTATGGTCAGGTAGGACAATGCTGACTTGATCTTTTACACAGTGATGCCACTGTGCCTCGAGGTTCGGGAGAGGGAATGCTGAAGGCGGTGGATGGGAAACCGCTCGGGTACAGTACTTTCCCTTGGAGGATGTTCACTTTCCTTAATATTGTTGGGTGGTGGGGAGGGGGTGCACTGATGCAGGCAAGTGGAGAATGTTCCAACACAATCCTGATGTGTACCTTATAGAGAGCAAACAGACATTGGGGAATCAGGGCTTTGGGGAAACTGAGGTGTTCTCCTTGTAGCAAAGGAAATTTGGGGAGCTGTGACAAAGCGGTTTACAAAAGTTACACGTTGTAATAATAAACCTTACACCCATCAGCTCATTATACAAGGGTTACAGGACACATGTTGAAGATTTGGGAAGATCTATTGAGAGGATGGTTTGAATCAAAGGAGAACTTTTATTCAGCAAATGGTATTGATCTGGAACACAATACTCTCACACAATATGAATATCCAGGTCCTGATGTATTGAGTAATTCTGTCAGAGTTTGGCGTTACAATGACTGAGATTTCCATCTGAATATCTGCCTGTAATACAAGTTTATAACATCCGTCACTGTCAGTTCAAGTTTGAAACTCATACAATCCCCTCCTCCTGGCCCAGGAGGACTGTACACATTACCCCTGGTGGAGGTTAGCAGGAACTTCAAGGACAAATCTATGTGAGTTTCTATGAGTTTCCACCTTGGGACTTCATGTGAATGAACATGAGACAGAATGTCCCAAGATTCAGTGAGATGTGGAGAGCAGGATTTGCTTCCTTTTCTTTCCTTCCGTGCTGCCGCTGAGCCTCCTCAATAAGACGTGGGGTGTGAAAGGCTCATGCACCTTGATGGGCAAGATGTCTCCATTCTGACCAATGGGCAACAAGCTCCTCCCAGTCATGAAACAGAGTATCCCTGAAAGATAGCAACTGTGCATGCTTCCCACTGCCCAGTGCTCTTAGTACATGTTTCAAATTATGAGGGGGGAATCTCCTAGAAAAGGCATAACAGGAAAGTTCCAAAAGGTTATAAACAGTTTACAGAGAGATATTCACAGGAAACCTGGGCAACTAGTTGGCAAATAAAGTATAACTTGGGATAAACTGTAGAAAGCTGCACCACAAGGGGACTGGGGGAAAATGAGCAGGAAACACAGAAAGCGAGCACACAGTTACAACATGGAATCAGGAAGGGGAATGGAATGCTGTCCCTTATTCCAAAGAGTTTGCAATGTAAGAGTTTGGAGTATATACCTTAGGGCAACTAAACAAATGGCAAGTGAGACCACATCTGGAGTACCGTGAACAGATTTGGTCACTTTAGTTCATGAAATAGAGCAGTTTATTGGAGGCATTTCAGAGAAGATCCATTGGGATGATCCCTGTTTTGAAGGGATTATCCTGTAAGCAAAGGCTGAATAAGTTGGGAATATACTCACTGGACTTTGGAAGAATGAGAGGTGATCTCTTTGAAACATACAGGATTCTGTCAAGGTTTGACAGGGTAAATATGGAGAGGATGTGTCCCATTACGGTGAGTCTTGAACCAGATTCTGGATCAGTTGCGGAATCAAGGGTTCTGTTTCAGATTTCTCAAGTTCAAGGCAACACCGACACAGGTTAGGGTTTCAGTAGCAATGGAGCTGGGGTGAGAAGGAGACAAGCAATGTTTTAGAGATTGGAATTCGTGGTGTTTGTGATTGCGTAGATGTCTGATCAGAAGGTCACCTTGGGGTCAGATATGAGAGCAATATTGTGAAGAATGTAGTTCTGCCTCAGACACTTCCCAGTGAAAGGGAGGGACACAGCAGTAAGGGAAATGAATTTGGAATAGTGACTGAAGGCAATGGGTTTAACAATTACAGTGTTTCATTGGAGTGAATTGCAGCTAATCGAAGCGTGGTAAGCAGTTTGATAACTGAGTAATAGTGGAATAATGGAGAGGGATGATGGGGAGGGAGAGCTGGACATTGTCAGTGTACATGTGAAACCTAACACAGTGCTTTTGGGCAATGTTACCTCCTGGCAGTATGTAGGTGAGAAACAGGACAAGCCAAGGATAGACCCTGGAGGGACACCAAATACAAGGAATTCAGAAAGGAAAGGGAGAGTGGAGACGGAGCAGGATTTTCCAATGACGGTGAGGTCAAATATTAGGTTTTAGCAGAATGGGAGAGAAGGACATAACCAGAAAAGACAGACAGACAGATCATGGAACAATATCTGTGAATTGTGAGGGGGAGTTGGGAGGGTGGTGACAAGCAGGAGGATGAGACAGAGATTTGGAATGTCCATGATTTAGCTACACGAGGGTAAATGGTCAAGATGACCTCTAATAAGGCTTGACAAGGGACTCGAGGAAATGCAAGTTTAGGACTAAAATGAGGAGCACCCTTGTGAGGCAGTTTGGCTTGGTGGGCGAGTGGAGAGGGAGGGAAGAAGCAGAGGCAGCTGATCGGATTATCTCAATGTTATTGACAGAGAAACTCCATGTGCTACTCACTCTTGTTGTTGGAGGGGAGGATGGAGGAGACAGGATAATGGACAGTGTTTTTATGTCCAAAACAATAAACAAAACCTGTGATAGTGATTCTAAAAATAAGTGAACAAACCTGTCGTATTTATCATTTATCAAGAATATTAAAATATACAACTGAACTTCAGGTTTGAATCCCAAATCGGTAGAGGTTGGCTCTGAAGTCAAGAAAAGGATAACTGGAATGAAGAATCTACTGTTTGCCATGGAACCATTGGGGATGTTTTTCTACCATTGACAATGTCCTTGAGGGAAAGAAACCCGACAGTGGCCCATCAAGTCACTCATTGTATTAATCACTGCACAGTCTCAACAAAGGAATGAAACTGGATGGACCACATTACATCTACCAATGCACTGGAAAATACAACCACAAAATCAGCCCGCTTGACCCTGCAACTTCTGCCTCACTGTGGGCCAACAACAGCAGCAGAACTGTACTCCAGCCCAATCTGAAATCTCATGGCCTGATATCCCCCACTCAACCATTAACATCAAGCTGGGGATCAACCCTGGTTCAATGGTGAATGCAGGAGGGCATGTCAGGAGCAGTACAAGGCATACCTAAAAATGAGGTGCCAACCTGGTGCAGCTACCAAACCTGCATGCCAAACACCACAAGCAACACTAAATAGAACTAAGTGATCCCATAACCAACAGATTAGATCGGAGTTCTGCAGTTCTGCCACACCTAGTCAAGAATAGTGATGGACAATTAAACAACTCACTGGAGGAACCATCACAGATATCCCCACCCTTACCGATGGAGGGGTCTCACACATCCATGCAACAGATAAGAGGACAGCATTAGCAGCGCTTTTCAGCCAGCAGTGCCAGGTGGATGAGCCTTCTCCATTGGTCCCTCACATCACAGATATGAATCAACTTGGCTGAAAACTCATTTCAAATCAGATCAAGAAATGGATAAGCAGTGTAAATGTATGGGCCCTGCCAATATTCTGGCAATAATACTGTTGGCTGTGCTCCAGAATCTGCTGCCCACGAAGGCAAGTACTGTTCCAGCACTGGCGCCTACCGACTTTGTGGAACATTGCTCAGGGATGTTCCAACACAACACAGGGCAGATCCAACTCAGCCAATTGTCCTCCATCAGTCCACACTCACTCAGCAGTGAGGTGATGGAAGGTGTCATCAACAGTGCTGTCAAGCAACTGCTCAGCAATAACCTGCTCAGCGATGCCCAGTTTGGGTTCTGCCAGGGCCACTCAGTCCCTGAGCTTGTTACAGACTTGATTCACAAACTGATAAACAGCTGAATGAGGTGAGGATGACAGGCCAGACCCCCTTCAGGTCCACTATTTCGACTTCAGTGATATCACCTGACCTCACCACAGTCTCAGCTCATTTGCTGAAACTCTCATTCATTCCTTTTGTTAACTCTAGATTTCACTATCTAAACCCACTCCTGGCCAGCATCCCACATTCACCCTCCCGATAATCTCAAGAATATTGAAAACACTACTGCCGAACTGCTCACTTGTACCAAAACTTGCTGATCAATCAAAAGACTCCCATTTATAAGCAACAACCATTTACTTTCGCACCTTTGAATTAATTCCTGGCTGTAATCATTCCTATCTCCCTGCACCACACACCCTTTCATATCTCAATAACTCATTTTAGTTCAGACTCTCAATGATGTGTTTATTTTTGAGTTCTCCTGTGTGAATGTTTCTATAGACTCCAAGGGAACTTGGTCTGGAATCCCCACTCTAACTCTCTAAGATCTACTTTCTTCCTTTAAGGCATTCTTGAAAAACTGCTTATTTGGCAATGGTTTTGGTTACTGTACACAATATTCTCCATCTGTAGCCTTATGTCCAAACTTCTCAATAATATTTTTGTGAAATTAAAACCATGATGATTTGCACAGATATCTTCTACTCTTCAATATCGCTGAGTGAATAATCTGTAACGTCTCTTACCCAACCACATTGTGGGAGCACCTTCACCATACAAACTGCAGCAGTACAAGTCAGTCAAACATCACCCTCTCCACTGGCAACCAGGCTTTGGCATTGATCACTGGTTTCTGTGGAAGGAGAAATACACAGTTGATGTTTGAGGGAGTACAACATGAATTACAGGGAATGAAAATGGTGCAGAATTTGACTGTCAGAAATTGAAGGAAAATGCACTCGCTTATTGGAAAAAAGAATTCTTGACTGTCAAAGATATTGTGGAAAAAATAACATGATAATCGAACAGCGTATGGTCAGGAGCCAAGCAGCAGTGGACAATTCATTTACATTCCTGAAGAAGGGCTTCTGCCCAAAACGTCGATTCTCCTGCTCCTCGGATGCTGCCTGGCCTGCTGTGTTTGTCCAGCTCTACATTTTTCAATTCATTTACAAAACAGCTGTGAAAGTAATAGTAAAATACTATACCGAGCAAAAATACACCCATGAGAGACTGAGGAAGCTAGATAATGAACAAGTGGACATCAGAGAACCCAGAGGTGAACCAGAGCAGAGTTCACTTTTATGATCCCACAGTCAAAGATGTCTAGCACAAAAACAGGCTTTTTCGGTCCAACCTATGCCAACCAGATATCCTAGCTTAATCTATCTAAATTAAATCCTTTTGGCCACACCTCAGCCCATTGGCCCATCTATCAATATCCCACTGTACTCTGAGATAACCTTCTTCATTGTCCACAATACCTCCAATTTTGGGGTCACCTGCAAACTTACTAACTATACGGCCTCTATTCACATCCAAATCATTTAAATGAATGACGAAACAAATCCAGAAAAAAGATCCATTTCTCTGGGTTTGAATGTGCTCTGTGTAAATCCTGCCCTCTGACTCTTTTTACCAGGGAAGGCTGCACATACATCCCTCTGAACTTTGCCCCCTACAAAGATGGCGGCCGCGCACGTACCCAGTGACTCATTGCCCCGAATAAAGATGGCGGCGCTCACTCGGGCCGATTCCTCAACGAGACATATTCCCGTTTGCTGCAAAAACGGAACTGTAAAGTTTCAAATTTGTATTTTCCGATGTGTACCAAATGATTGTAAAACCTCTCAGACCATACCAACACCATTTCCCTCCCGCTTCCTGCTGTTTATTTCTTTCCTTACCGACAGCTCTCCGCACACACACATTCCGAACATCCGCGCCCACCGCGAGGATGATCACGTGTATAGTTTAGTCCCGCCCTCATTCACTGATTGGCCGGAGGACCAACTGCCCCGCCAGGTCCTCCAGCTCCGCCCCTGCCTTTCCATTGGTCCGCCGCTGACATCAATCACTTCTTCGGTCCAACCTGTCTATGACAACCAGCTGTCCTAACCTAATCTATCTAAATTAAATCCTATCTTGCCTGTCCTCAGCCCATCGGCCCATCTGATCAATATCCCACTGTACTCTGAGATAACCTTCTTCATTGTCCACAAACCAACTGTTGGCTGGAGCTTGCACACGGCTTTTGTTGCTGTTTATCAGTTACAAGAGTGAGGGACAAAGTTAAAAATCACACAACCACCTGATGAAGGACCAGCAACATAGTGCTTCCAAATTAACCTGTTGGACTATAACCTGGTGTTCTGTGAATTTTAATTTTGTCCCTCCTAATCCAACACCAGCCCCTGCAACAAGCACCAAGACGTGGCTTGGCTGGCGGTGAGAAGGGCTCTGCCTGTGAGATCCTTTATGCACGCGCGGACTCTCTGCCGCACCGCACGCTGTCCTCGAAGTGGCTGCGGGGGGGGAAGAGACTGTCACACACCTCCTTCTGGAATGTGCCTATGCAGAGGAAGTCTGGAGAGGAATGCAGTGGTGCTTGTCGAGGTTCGTCCCGAGCAGCGCCGTGACGCAGGACTCCGTGCTCTACAGCCTGTTCCCCGGGACTCACACCGAGACGAACATTAACTGCGCCTGGAGGATCATCAACTCGGTGAAGGACGCTCTCTGGGCGGTCCGAAACCTGTTGATCTTCCAGCTGAAGGAGTTGACCCTGACCGAGTGTTGCAGACTGGCACAGTCCAAGGTCCAAGACTACGTGTTGAGGGACACGCTGAAGCTTGGGGCAGCTGCCGCCAAGGTGCGGTGGGGAAAGACCACCGTGTAAGATCGGCCTGCCTAAAGAAGAACAGGGGGCCCATGCGGACGTTTTTTTGGGCTCTGCTGATGCCTCAGCCAAAAATATGTACAAGATTGAAAAATGCACAGGATTGTAAATGACAAGGATAAATTCGAATCTGTGTTTGTAAATGTGGACATATGTATGGCATGATCAAATGTACAGACCATCAAATCTTTTTATGAATAAAGTATATTTTTGAAATAAAAAAAAACACCAGCCCCTCCAAGTCACGAGTGATGGAGGCATGCATAACATAAGAACAAAAGATCGAGGAAAAGGAGAAGGCCATCCTGCCCTTTGAGCCTGCTCTACCATTCAATAAGATCATGGCTGATCATTTCGTGGATGCAGAACCATTACCCACGTTCTCACCATGTTCCTTAATTAATTATTTCTTTAAAAAAAAACTAACTTATCTTTAAAAACGTTCATTGAACCAGCATCAAATGCTTCCCTGGGCAATGCACTCTATCAAGGTCAAGACGTTCCTTCTCAATTCACTCCTAAATTTGCTGCCTCTAACCTTGTGGTGATGCCCTCTTGTCCTAGCTTCACCTGCCAGTGGAAACATCCTCTCTACTTCTATTTTATTCGTTCCATTCATTATTTTATATCTATCCATTCTTCTGAATTCCAATTAATATAATCTCAATCTACTCAGTCTCTGTTAAGTCAAACCTCTCACCTCTGTAATCAACATAGTTATCCTCCTCTGCACCCCCTCTAGTGCCGGTACATCCTTGAGCAAGAAAGGAGACAGAAACTGCATGCAGTACTCCAGGTGTGGCCTCACCAGCACCCAATACAGCTGGAACATAACCTCTGCTTTTAAACACAATCCCTTCAGCAATGAAGGCCAAAATTCCATTTGCTTTCTGAATTGATTGTTGTACCTGGTGACTAACCCTCCTGCAGAAGGATGTTCAGGTGCCTCTGCATAGCAAATAATGTAACTTTTTTAAAATTCAAGTAATAATCGTTTTATTAATGTTACTCCAACCAAAGAATATGACTTTACATTTATGAATATAATATTTCACTTGCCAAACCATTGCCCACTCACATGTATCTATGTTTCCCTGCAAAGTTTCCCAGTCCTCCACACACTTTGTCCTGCTACTCATCTTAGTCTAATATGCAAACTTTGACACCCTACATGTGGTCCCCAACTCCAAATCATCTGAATCACTTCTAAATAATTGCAGTCCCGACACTGATCCGAGAGGCACGCTACTAGTTACTGATTGCCAGCCAGAATAAGGCTTATTTATCCCCACTCTTTGCTTCCTGTTAGTCAACCAATCTTGTATCCATGCTAATACTCTATCCCATGCACCCTTATATAAAGCAACAGCCACTTGCGTGGCACACTGTTGAAGGCCTTTTGGAAATCCACGTACACCGCATCCACTGGGTCACTGTTGTCCACCTTGTTCAAAATGTCTTCATAGATTTCCAAACGATTTGTCAAGCATGACCTGCCCTTTGTGAATCCATGCTCTGTCTGCCCAATGGGACAATTTGTATCGGGATTCCCTGCTATTTCTTCCTTGATAATAGACCCAAACATCTTTCCAACTGCAGAGAATAAACTAACTAGTGTAGAATTCCCTATCTTTTGTCCACCGCCTTTTCTTACAGTCCTTCCTTTTCACTGGAATATGCCTTTGCTGAACACTTCCTAAAATGTCTTTGAAAATCTTTCACTGCTCATCAACTGTTCCACCATAAAATGTTTGTTTCCAGTCTACTTTATCCAGGTTCTCCCTCATTCTATTTTAGTTCCCCATGTTCAAGCACTGGACCAAGGTATTAGATTTTATCTTCGTACTGGAGAAGAAAGTGAGGACTGCAGATGCTGGAGCTCAGAGCTGAAAATGTGTTGCTGGAAAAGCGCAGCAGGTCAGGCAGCATCCAAGGAACAGGAGAATTGACGTTTTGGGCATAAGCCCTTCTTCAGGAATGAGGAAAGTGTGTCCAGCAGGCTAAGATAAAAGGTAGGGAGGAGGGATTTGGGGAAGGGGCGTTGGAAATGCGATAGGTGGAAGGAGGTCAAAGTGAGGGTGATAGGCCGGAGTGGGGGTGGGGGCGGAGAGGTCAGGAAAAAGTTTGCAGGCTAGGAAGGCGGAGCTGAGTTCGAGGGATTTGACTGAGAGAAGGTGGGGGGAGGAGAAATGAGGAAACTGGAGAAATCGGAATTCATCCCTTGTGGTTGGAGGGTTCCTAGGCGGAAGATGGGGTGCTCTTCCTCCAACCGTCGTGTTGCTATGGTCTGACAATGGAGGAGTCCAAGGACCTGCATGTGCTTGGAGTGGGAGGGAGAGTTGAAGTGTTGAGCCACAGTGGTTGTGTTGGTTGGTCCAGGTGTCCCAGAGGTGTTTTCTGAAACGTTCCACAAGTAGGCGGCCTGTCTCCCCAATATAGAGGAGGCCACATCGGGTGCAACGGATGCAGTAAATGATGTGTGTGGAGGTGCAGGTGAATTTGTGGTGGATATGTAAGTATCCCTTGGGGCCTTGGAGGGAAGTAAGGGGGGGGGGGGGGGGGGGGAGGTGTGGGCGCAGGTTTTGCATTTCTTGCGGTTGCAGGGGAAGGTGCTGGGAGTGGAGGTTGGGTTGGTGGGGGGTGTGGACCTGACGAGGGAGTCATGGAGGGAGTGGTCTTTTCGGAACGCTGATAGGGGAGGGGAGGGAAATATATCCCTGGGTGTGGGGTCCATTTGGAGGTGGCTGAAATGATGACGGTTGATACGCTGTATATGAAGGTTGGTGGGGTGTTAGGTGAGGACCAGTGGGGTTCTGTCCTGGTGGTGGTTGGAGGGGCGGGGCTCAAGGGTGGAGAAGCAGGAAGTGGAGGAGATGCGGTGTAGGGCATCGTCGACCACATCTGGGGGGAAATTGCGGTCTTTGAAGAAGGAGGCCATCTGGGTTGTACGGTATTGGAACTGGTCCTCCTGGGAGCAGATGCGGTGGAGACGAAGGAATTTGGAATATGGGATGGCGTTTTTTACAGGGGGCAGGGTGGGAGGAGGTGTAGTCTAGGTAGCTGTGGGAGTCGGTCGGTTTATAGTAAATGTCCGTGTTGATTCGGTCGCCCGAGATAGAAATGGAAAGATCTAGGAAGGGGAGGGAGGAGTCTGAGACAGTCCAGGTGAATTTGAGGTCGGGGTGGAAGGTGTTGGTAAAGTGGATGAACTGTTCAACCTCCTCGTGGGAGCACGAGGCAGCGCCGATACAGTCATTGATGTAGCGGAGGAAAAGGTGGAGAGTAGTGCCAGTGTAGTTGCGGAAGATGTTCCACATATCCTACGAAGAAGCAGGCTTAGCTGGGGCCATGCGGGTGCTCATGGCTACTCCTTTGGTTTGGAGGAAATGGGAAGATTGGAAAGAGAAGTTGTTCAGGGTGAGGACCAGTTCAGTCAGTCGAAGGAGGGTGTCAGTGGAAGGATACTGGTTGGTACAGTGGGAAAGGAAGAAGCAGAGGGCTTTGAGTTCTTCGTGACGGGGAAGGGAGGTGTATAGGAACTGGTGAAGATAAGGCGTTGGGGGCCGGGGAAACGAAAATCATGGAGGAGGTAGAGGGCGTGGGTGGTGTCCCGAACATAGGTGGGGAGTTCTTGGACTAAGGGGGACAGGACCGTGTCGAGGTATGCAGAGATGAGTTCGGTGGGGTAGAATCAGTCTGAGACAATGAGTCGGCCGGGGCAGTCATGTTTGTGGATTTTGAGCAGGAGGTAGAAACTGGCAGTGTGGGGTTGAGGGACTATGGGGTTGGAGGCAGTGGATGGGAGATCCCCTGAGGTGATGAGGTTATGGATGGTCTGGGAGATGATGGTTTGGTGGTGGGAGGTGGGGTCATGTTCAAGAGGGCAGTAGGAGGAGGTGTCCACAAGCTGGCGTTTAGCCTCAGCGGTCTAAAGGTCGGTGCGCCAAACTACTACTCCCTTGTCTGCCAGTTTGATAGTGAGGTTGGGGTTGGAACGGATGGAGTGGAAGGCTGCACGTCCCGAGGTGAGAGGTTGGAGTGGGTGAGAGGGGTGGAGAAGTTGAGGCGGTTAATGTCGCAGCGGCAGTTGGCTATGAAGAGATCGAGGGCAGGTAATTTATCTTCACACCTCTCCATATGTATTCTAACTTCAACTATACAGTGATCACTTCTTCCAAGAGGATTCCTAATTCTGAGGTCATTAATTATTCCTGTCTCATTGCACAGGGGCCAGATCTTGGATAGCTTGCTCCTTGTCGGTTACATTTCATACTGTTCAAAAAAACTATCATGTATACACTTAATGAACTCCTCAAGGCTACCCTGACTGAGCTGGTTCGACCAATCTACATGTAGATTAAAATCACCCATGGTAATAGACATGCCATTTTTACAGGCATCAGTTATTTCTTTGTTTATTGTCCATCCCAATGTGATGTTATTATTTGGCCGACACACTGCGCCTATCAGTGACTTTCTTGTTAGAATTTTGAAAGCATCATTTCTGTTTCCCCTAATGTACAGCAATAACAACAACTACTTGCTTTATATGGAATCTTTCACAATGGCAAATCTCCTAAGGTGTTTCATGGATGATCAAAACATTGATGAAGGAGAATGATTTTAAAATACATCTTAAAAGAGGCTAGAGAAGGTTAGGGAGGGTATTCCACAGACTTCTGCTCTTGACAGCTCCAATTGTGGAGTGATGCAGGTGGGGTGGGGTGGGTTGAAAAGGGAACGTGCAAAGGGGAAATGGAGGAGCGTAGGCTGTGCATAAGGTCTTAAGGATAGAGGAGGTTCCAGACTGAGTCTGTCTGTCATAGACAGTATGGCTGCCTCATGGAATTTGAAGCACCGCAATGGGCCCATGGATGTCATGTTAGTCAAGGATAGTATAACGGTGGCTGAGAGAACATTTGATGAGGACTTGTCTACTGAAGTAGCGTGGGCTGAGGTTAGAAACAGGAGAGGGGAGGTCACACTGCTTGGATTTTTTATAGGCCACCACAGAGTTCCAGGGAGGGGGAAGAGAGGATTAGAAAAATTACTCTGGGTAGGAGTGAAAGTAACATGGTGGTCATTATGGGGGACTTTAACTTCCCCAACATTGACTGGAAATGCTATAACTCTAGTACATTGGATGGATCAGTTTTTGTCCAATGTGTACAGGAGGGTTTCCTGACACAGTATGTCAAAGTGCCGACAAGAGGGGAGGCCACATTGGATCTGGTGCTTGGTCATGAACCAGACTCGGTGTTTGATTTAGGTGTAGGTGAGCACTTTGGAGAGAGTGATCATAATTCAGTTATGTTTAGTTTAGCAATGAAAATGGATAGGTACATGCCACAGGTGAAGACTTATCAATGGGGCAGTGGCAATTATAATGCGATTCTGCAAGAATTCGGATGCATAGGATGGGGTAGCGAAATGCAGTGGATGCAGACAATGGAAATGTGGAGCTGGTTTAAGGAACAGATATTGTGTGTCCTTGATAGGTATGTCCCTGTCAGGCAGGGAGGAAGTGATAAGGTAAGGGAACCGTGGTTTACCACAGAAATTGCATCTCTTGTTAAGAAGAAATTGGAGGCTTATGTGTTGATGAGACAAATGGTACAGAAAAGGCGATGGAGACTTACAGATCAGCTCGGGAGGATTTAAAGAGAGTTAAGAAGAGCAAAGAGAGGACATGAGCAGTCTTTAGCAAATAGAATAAAGGAGAACCCTAAAGCTTTCTATAGGTATGTGAGGAATAAACGATAGGGTAGGAATAGGGCCAATCAAAGACGGAAGTGGGAAGTTGAGTGTGGACACTGTGGAAATCGGAGAGGTGCTAAACAAACATTTCTCATTGGTTTTCACTCAGGAAAATTAGAATATTGTAGAAAATAATGAGGTAGAAGATGTTAGACTAGAAAGGATCGAGGTAGTTACGAACAGATGTTATCAATTCCAGAAGGATTGAAAGTAGACAAGTCCCCTGGGCTAGATGGGATTTATCCGTAGATTGTCTGGGAAGCTAGGGAGAAGTTAGCAAAGACTTCAGCTTTGATATTGAGTTGTCATTGCCTACAGGTTCAGTACCAGAGGACTGGATGATTGCAAATGTTATGCCCTTGATCAAGAAGGGCAGTAGAGATGACCCAGGTAATTATATACCAGTGAGCCTTACTTCTGTTGTAGGATAGGTTTTGGAAAGGATTATAAGAGACACTATTTGTAATCATCTGGCAAACAACAATATGATTTCAGATCGTCAATATGGTTTCGTCAAGGGCAGGTCGTGTCTCACAAACCTCATTGAGTTTTTCGAGAAACACACAGAGTAATAGACATGTAAACAGCTCCATATTTTGTTGACTCACATTTCTGGGATGTCAGGACTGATGGCTGAACAGGGACTCAATCTTCGTTTAATCCTCCTTTCCTTTGGCTTTCTGAGCCGCTAACTACATCACTAATATTCTACCTCCTATTCCCTGTCCTGAATCTGACCCATCTAAGCCTACACTTTAGTTCCCAACCCCTGCCAGACTAGTTACAAACTCACCAATAGAACTGGCAAAAGCCCCCACCAGATTTGTCTCAGCTCTGCCCAGGGGTAAACGGTCAGGCTGGTACAGGTCCCATCCAGAAACAGTCCCAGTGCCTGAAGAATCAAAACCCTTCTCTGGTACACCATTTCCCCAACCACACATCCAGCTGATCTACCTTCTCATTCCTGCTCTCATTAGCACATGGCACTAGGAGTAAGTCTGACATTATTACATTTCAGGAGCTACATTTTAATGTATCTCTGCTCTCCCTATGTCCAGCTTTCAGGCCGTCATCCCTCTGTTTAGCGATGTTGTTGGTATCTGTGTGTTGCACCACCACGGCCTGTTTACCCTCCAGCTCCAGAATGTCCTGCAGCCACTCCATGATATCATGGATCTTGGCCCCAGGGAGAATACATACCATCCTCGATTCATGTCTGTGGGCACAGAAGTGCCTGGCTGTACCCCTGACTATTGAATCCCCTGTCACTATAGCCCTGCCACTCTCAGTCCTCTTGTTCTGAGCAGAGCTCTCTGTGGTGTCATGAACCTGGCTGTTGCTGATTTCCCGAGAAGCCACCCACCCATTCCCACCCTTACAGAATCCCAAGTGGTATACAGTATCTGTATGAGAAGGGGATAACAACGGGGGACTCCTGTACTCACTTCCTGAGCCTTTTACTAGATCTGATGTTCACCCATTCCCTTTCTGCCTGTGTAACCCTCATCTGCAGGGTGACTAACTCACTAAACGTGCTGTCCATAACATACTCAGTATTGAAGATGCTCCACAGTGAGTCCACTCCAAGCTCCAGCTTTGAAAAGCAGTTTCCCAGTAGCTGCAGATGGGAACCCTTGCTGCACAAATAGCCGTCAGGGACACTGGAAGCGGCCCTTATTTCCCACATTGTGCAAGAGGAGCACACCACGGGTCTGAGGGCTCCTGTCACAACGTCTCTCTACATTCATCTAGTTACTCCCATTAAGAGAATTTAAATGAGTGAGTAACCTTCCTTCACTTCAAACATGTCCATTATAATAACAAAAAAAAATCTTTACTTAAGCTGATATGTCATACTTTAAACACTTAAATACTCCACAGGTACAGATTACAGTTTAACATTATAAAGTGGATGATTGAGACTAAATTTGACCGTTCCTGCAAAAAGACGAGGTGTAATTTGGATAAATCTGTGCTCTCTCTCAGGCCAATACCTCCTTCCACAGCTAGGGGGCCAAGAATTGAACACATACCCCAAGGGTGATCCAACCATGAACTCGAACATCTTTCTGCTTTTGGCTTGACAAAAATATTGAAGATATTTTCCCACAAACAGAACAGACAAACCTTTCTCGTTCCACAGTGAAATCCCAATGATATTCAGATCCTGAGGACTCTGCTGATTGTAGAAACTTGTTTATTGAGATCCCAGTCTCAATTATTCTCAATTAATATCCTATAAAATGAATTCACAAAACAAAGCTCACAGTCAGTGCAAGATGAATAGTGAAGACAAACACTTCTCTTCGTACGTGTTTAATGTGTAAATGCTCCTCTTTAAATCACCCCTCCCCCACCCAGGAAGAGGACACGTTCATGCTCCTTGCTGTACCTTGCCCCAAATAAAGATGGTGGCTAAAACCCAGGACCTCTCACTGCCTGAGGCCCTTTGCTGCAAACGTGGGACCAAGAGTTTCTAATTCAGACTAACGACCTGCCCAGAGTGTAACTAAACCCACCCAGTCTACACTGATACATTCCATCCGGTTTCTGCTGCCACTCTCCCCTTTCCCCTTTCCGCCTCCTACACACACCATGGGTTACCGCAGGTCCAGTGACCCTTCCTCAGAACAGATGACAGCTGGGAAAATTAGAATCCCTTCAGGAAACAGGCCCTTTGGCCCAACAATTCCACACCCACCCTCCGAAGATTATCCCACCCAGACCCATTCTCCTACTCTATTACTCACCGTTTACCCGGACTAACGCACATCCCTGAACCCTACGGGAACCTTAGCTGGGCCAATTCACCGAACCTACAGATCTTTGGACTACAGGAGATAGGGGTTAAAGAGTAAATAATAGGTGGGGACAGAGCCCAAAGAGACACAGGAACATTTGGAAAGATAAAGGAGTGGGAAGGTGGAAAGTTGTTAATGGAGGAGACAGGAACCTTCTAGCATTTCAGTGGCGGTGGTGGAAATGGTAGCTACATTGTGCCTGCAAAAAAGACCCTGAGCTTCCAGTTGCCTGCTCTTTAACACACAAGACTGTTCCCTGTCCAACATCTCTGTCTCATGCTTACTGCAGTGTTCCAGTGAAGCTTGATGCAAGCTGGAAGAACACTTCAGAACATACCCAAATGGCTTCCTATTTCAAGGACTGCAATTTCCCCTCACATGTGGTCAACAATGCCCTCCAGTGTATCTCCTCCACTTCCCACACCACTGCCCTTGAACCCCACCCCTCCAAATGCAACAAAGATGGAATCCCACCATCCTCACCTTCCACCCATAAACAACGCGTCATCCTCTGCTCTTTCCACCATCAGATCCAACCCCCTAAGATATATTTCCCTCCCCTCCCCTTTCAGCATTCCACAGAGACCATACCTTCTGTGACTTCCACGTTAGATCCACAGTCCCCACCAACCCACCCTCCACTCCAAGCACCTTCGCTTGTCACTGCAAGAGGTGGAGAACCTGTGCCCACACCTTCCCCTCACCTCCATCCAAGGCACCACTTGATCCTCCCACATCCAGCAGAGATTTCCCTGTCCACCCAAACACCTCACCTATTGTGTCCCTTGCTCTCAGGACGTCAAATTGTAAAAAATTTCAGGGAACATTTCTGGGACACATGCACCAACCAACCCCACCTCCCTGTGGCCGACCACTTCGGCTACCCCTCACCCCCTCCGTCACCACGCTGCAAAGGACATGCAAGCCCTCCATCCCAAATCCGAGCCACCCGACACCTGGAGGAAGAACTCCTCATCTTCCATCTTGGGAACTTTCAACCACACGGCATCAAGGTTTCCTCATCTCCCACCCCCCAACTTATCTCAGATTCAACCCTCCAACTCAGCACTGGCCTCTTGAACAGTCCCACCTGCCCATCTTCCTTCCCAATTATTTATTCCACCCTCTCACCACGACCCTCCATCCACAACCACCTATTGCCTCCCTAGCTCGCTTCCCCCAACCCCAAACACCCCTCCCAATTTATCTCTCAGCCGTATTCCACCACCCACATTTCTGATGAAATGCTGACATTCCCAATATGTCAATTCTCCTGCTCCTTGGATGCTGCCTGACCTGCTGTGCTTTTCCAGAGCCACACTTTAACACAAGCTGGAAGAACAACACTTCATCTCCCACTCGGGGACCCTGCAACCCTCTGGCTTCAACATCAAATTCAATAAGTTTAGGTCCTGAACTCTCCCACGTACGAGTGTCTTTGCCCCCTACCCCACATACCAGGCCTTGTTATTACGTAGCCTGCCAGTACACATTACCTATGGTTAGCCACTAACAGTCCCCATAAACAGCTCTTCACCCTCCCCCCATCCGATCGTTATTCACTCCTTTGTCCAACTGCTCCTATCTCTCTCTTCGGACTCTATCCCCACTTATCATTTACTCCTTAACCCCTACCTTCTGCATAAAAACAGACTTTTTTTCTCAGTAACATCAGTTCCTGAGGAAGCGTCACTGGATTGAAAATGTGAACTGATTTCTTTTCACAGATGCTGCCAGATCTGTTGAGCTTTTCCAGTACCTTCTGGTTGTTGTGTGTGATTTACAGCATCCGAAGTTCTTTTGGTTCTAATTTACCCGGAGTATCTAATTCAGGTCTAGCAGACTGAAACAGTGTTTATCAACCTTCCCAGTCCACACTAACTCCATCTCTCTCCCAGTATCTGCTGTCTCTCCCACTCCTTCACATTCAGTCCCCTCTCACAGTGACACTGCGCCTGCAAAGCTGATGGTCATGTGTTGGCCTGCTGGACCCACCCCTCATTCACTCCCATTGGCTGGAGGATCACGCCAACTCTCCTATTGGTCTGAAGCTGTGTCAATCAGCCAGGCCCCATTGTGACATGAGTGTTGGGATCCTCCCAGGTGCATCAGAGGCTGAGGGGTGACCTCATAGAGGTTTATAAAACCATGAGGGGCAATGGGTAGGATAAATAGACAAGGTCATTTCCCTGGGGTCGGGGAGTCCAGAATGAGGGGGCATAGGTTTAAGGTGAGAGGGGAAGAATTTAAAATGGATCTGAGGGGCAGTTATTTTCCCACACTGAGGTTGGTGCATGTATGGAGTCTTCTGTCAGGAAGTGGACGATGTTGGTACAATTAAACCATTTGGCATCTGGATGGGTACATGAACAGGAAGGGTGTAGAGTGATATGTACCAAGTGTTGGCAAATGGGTCTAGATTAGGTTGGGATATCTGGTCAGCATGGACCAGTTTAACCAAAGGGTTTATTTTCATGCTGTACATCTCTACGGCTCTGCCCTGGGATGAGCTTCATCATTCACAGTGAATGGGTCAGTATCACAGAGCACAGGGGCTGGAGGCTATTCAGCCCATTGGGACTGTACTCTCTCCCTCTGGAGATGGTGCCAGTCTATCCCAACTCACCTCCCATTTGGACATAGCGCTCCAAGTCCTTCCTTAAAATTGTTAAATTTCAAATTTGTTTTGACAATAACTACTGAATCTGCATCCAGCTGTCGGTCATACTGTTGCAGATGCTCAGAACTTAGTGAGCAAAATAATCTTCACATTTTTCTTTGCATTATTTGCCAGTTACCTGAAAATAGTTACTAAAAATTGTGACATTAAAAATTTCTCACTCTATACCCTAGAAACAAATCAACTCCTGGTCGAAATCACTGCTTAACCTTCTCAGTTCCAAGGAGAATTGTCTGGCCTTCTGCTAACTCTCCATAAAAGAGAAACCTATATTAATTTTAATTTATTAGTGCCATAGAGATGTACAGCACCGAAACAGACCCTTCAGTTCAACTTGTCCATGCCAACCAGATATCCTAAATTAATCTCATCCCATATGTCAGCCCTTGGCCCATAGCCTTCTAAAACTTTCCCAATCACATATCCAGTGAGATGCCTTTTAAATGTTGTAACTGTACCGGCCTCCACACTTTCTCTGGCAGCTCATTCCATACACATACTACATTCAGCTTGAAACTTTGCCCCTAATATCCCTTTTCAATCTTTTCCCTCATGCCTATACTTTCTGGTTTTGGACTCACCTAAACAGGAATAAGACCCTGGCTGTTTACCCTATCCATGTCCCTCACGATTTTATCAAACTCTACGGTCACCTCTCAGCATCCGATTCTCCAGTGAAAACACCCTCAGTCTATTCAGCCTCTCCCTATAGCTCAATCCCTCAACCCTGGCAACATCTTTGCATCTTTTCTGAATCCTTTCAAGTTTCACAATATCATTCCGATAGCGGGGAGACCAGGACTGAAAGCAGAATTCCAGAAGTGGCTGAATGAATGTCCTGTACAGCTGCACACTGATGTCACAACTCCTGTACTCAATGCACAGACCAATAAAGGCAAGTACACCAAACACTTTCTTCACTACACTGCCTATCTATGATTCCACTTTCAAGGAATTATGAACCTGCACTCCAAGATCTCTTTGTTCAGCAACACTCCCCAGGACCTTCCCATTAAGTGTAGAAGTCCCACCCTGATTTGCTTTTCCAAAATGCTGATCCTCACATATATCTGAATTAAACTTCATTTGCCACTCCTCAGCCCATTTGATCAGAGTCTCATTGTACTTTCAGGTAACTTTGCTGTCCACTGCACCTCCAATTTTGGTGTCTATTGTAAACCTACTAACCATAGCTCCTATATTCACATAGAAATCATTTATATAAATGGCAAAAAGCAGTGGACCCAGTACCCAGCCTGACAGCATATTTCTCATCACAGGCTTCCAGTCCAAAAAGCATCCTCCACTATGACACTGACTGCTCAGCAAGGTTAGAGCTCATGGCATATAGGGAGATCTAACAATTTGGATACAGAACTGGCTCAAAGGCAGAAGACAGAGGGTGGTGATGGAGGGTCGCTTTTCAGACTGGAGGCCTGTGACTAGTGGAGTGTTACAAGGATCACTGCTGGATCCACTACCTTTCTTCATTTATATCAATGAGTTAGATGTGAACATCGGAGGTATAGTTAGTGAGATGGCACCAAAACTGGAGGTGTAGTGGACAGTGAAAAAGATTACCTCAGAGTATAATGGGATCTTGATCAGATGGGTGAATGGCTGAGGAGTGGCATTTTGGGAAAACAAATATTAGTAGGAATTATACACTTAATGGTAAGGTCCTGAGGAGTGTTACTGAACAAAGAGACCTTGGAGTGCAGGTAGATAGGATAGTGAAGGCGCCATTTGGTATGCTTGCCTTTATCGGACTAAGTATTGAGTACAGGAGTTATGAGATCATGTTGCAGCTGTACAGGACATTGGTTAGGCCACTTTTGGAATGTTGCGTACAAATCTGGTCTCCCTCCTATTGGAAGGATGTTGTGAAACTTGAAAGGGTTCAGAAAAGATTTACAAGAATGTTGCCAGGGTTGGAGGATTTGAGCTAGGCTGGGGGTTGAATAGAGGTTGAATTGACTGGGGCTGTTTTCCCTGCAGAGTCGGAGGCTGAGAGGTGATCTTATCGATGTATATAAAAACAAGAGGAGCATGGATAGGATAAATAGACAAAGTCTTTTCCCTGGCGTGGGGGATCCCAGCACTAGAAGACATAGGTTTATAGTACGAGGGCAAGACTTTAAAGAGACTTGAGAGGCAACGTTTTCACACAGAGGGTGGGACGTGTATGGAATGAGCTGCCAGAGGAAGTGGTAGAGTCCATTACGATTGCAACATTTAAAAGGCATCTTCATGTGTATATGAATAGGAAGGATATGGGCCGGGTGCTGACAGGTGGGACTAGATTACATTGGGATATCTGATCAGCATGTACTGGTTGGACCGACGGGTCTCTGTTTCTGTGCTGTCCATCTATGACTGACCTTCCAGCCAATTCCGTATTCAAACAGCTAGTTCCGCCAGAATTCTATGGTACTGAACCTGCTAACCAGTGTGTTATGTGAAACCTTGTGTCTTTCTCAAGTCCAAGTTACTGATTTCAATGCACAAAGCTATGCTGACTCTCCCTAATATTTTCTTGCTTTTCCAATGACACGTAAATCCTGTCCCTGAGAATCCCTTCCAACAACTTCTCTGCCACTGACTTCAGGCTCACCAGTCTATAGTTCCCTGGCTTTTCCTTACCACCTTTCTCAAATAATGGCACCCATCTTCCAGCACCTCACCTGTGGCGATCGATGATACAAATATCGCAGCGAGGGGCCCGGCAAAAGCTTCCCTATTTACCCACAAAGTTCTGGGATACACCTGATCAGATTCAGGGATTTATCCATCTTTATGCATTTTAAGACATCCAGTACCACCTCCTCTGTAATATGTACACTTGCCAAGTTATCACTATTTATTTCTCCAACTTCTCTAACTTCTATATCCCCTTTCAGTAAAATCTGACATCAAATACTAAGAATCTCTCCCACCTCCTGCTGTTCCATAGACAGTCTTGTTGATCTTTGAGGGTCGCTATTCTCTGCCTAGTTATTCTTTTGTCTTTAGTGTATTTGTAGAATCTCTTTGGATTCTCCTTAAACCTATTTCCAAAAGCTATGTCATGTCCCCTTTTTTGCCTCCTGGTTTTCTGCGAGTATACTCCTACTTCTCTTATCATCCTCTATGGATTCACACAAACACAGTGGGGTCTGTACCTGACATATCCTTCCTTCATTTTCTTGACCACAGCCTCAATTTCTCAGGTCATGCAGCATTCTCGATGCCTCCCAGCCTTGGCCTTAACGGGAACATACTATCTGCATACTCTCATTGTCACAGGCCTATTGAGGCAATGGCAGATGAGGACAGAGAAACAATCATTATCAATAAAGAGGTAGTGTCGGGAAAACTAACAACTCATCCTTTTCTCTATAATTCATCTCTAGCCTCAGAACTATCACTATCTCTGTATCAAAGACATCTTAAAATCTCTGCAACATCCTCCAATCTCTAATCTCCTCCAGTCTCAACACACTTTCTATCTTTAATCTTGTCCACCCTCTCAAATCTCTGTGATGTTCCTTTCTTTAATTCCAGCTTTCAGGATAACCCATTTTTATTTCAGATTCCTGCACCCAGAGCTCCACAATGTCCTGCTTAACCTCTGTCACATTTCCTCCAATAGACATTAATCAATCACGTATCATCTATTCTAATATCACCTTCTCTGACCTGGTTTCTATTGTGGCTTGTCATATTCCTATATTACGTGTCTGTGGTCCACATGACCGAAAACGGTTTTGTGGTCCATTGGATTTATGCTGTAAAGAAATCTCCCAGCTAACTATTTTAATCCCATTTTCCAGCACAGAGCCCATCGACCGGTCAGCCTTGGGCTTGCAAGTATGTTCCTAAATAGATTTTAAATGCCTTCGGGATTTCGGTCTCTCACTCTCTTCCAGACAGTGAGGTTTAGTGCAACTGTTGCTCTATGCTATCACCCACACAGTTCAGAGCAGCTGGGTCTGTGCGAACCACAGATCGCCCACACATTGTGAAGGATGGCAGGGTCCCTGAGACAGGGCACAGGAGATTAACCAGGATGGTTCAAGGAATGGGGGATTTTAGTTGCAGAATTTGTGGGGCTTTTTTAACATTAATTGTTCACGTGACATCTGTGTTGCTAATACACATCAAGAATAACCATCCGTAATTAATGGACTCTCCTTTTCAACCTCTCCCCTTGCATGTGCTGTGGTAATATTCAGGTTAACCACTACCAGACATCTCTCTCTAATGAGAGAGCAGTCCTATGGTCGGGTCGGACAATGCTGACTTGGTCTTTTGCACAGTGATGCCACTGTGCCTCGAGGGTGGGGAAAGGGAATGCTGAAGGTGGTGGATGGGAAATCACTCGGGTACAGTACTTTCCCTTGGAGGATGTTCACTTTCCTTAATATTGTTGGGTGGTGGGGAGGGGGTGCACTGATGCAGGCAAGTGGAGAATGTTCCAACACAATCTTGATGTGTACCTTATAGAGAGCAAACAGACATTGGGGAATCAGGGCTTTGGGGAAACTGAGGTGTTCTCCTTGTAGCAAAGGAAATTTGGGGAGCTGTGACAAAGCGGTTTACAAAAGTTACACGTTGTAATAATAAACCTTACACCCATCAGCTCATTATACAAGGGTTACAGGTCACATGTTGAAGATTTGGGAAGATCTATTGAGAGGATGGTTTGATTCAAAGGAGAACTTTTATTCAGCAAATGGTATTGATCTGGAACACAATACTCTCACACAATATGAATATCCAGGTCCTGATGTATTGAGTAATTCTGTCAGAGTTTGGCGTTACAATGACTGAGATTTCCATCTGAATATCTGCCTGTAATACAAGTTTATAACATCCGTCACTGTCAGTTCAAGTTTGAAACTCATACAATCCCCTCCTCCTGGCCCAGGAGGACTGTACACATTACCCCTGGTGGAGGTTAGCAGGAACTTCAAGGACAAATCTATGTGGGTTTCTATGAGTTTCCACCTTGGGACTTCATGTGAATGAACATGAGACAGAATGTCCCAAGATTCAGTGAGATGTGGAGAGCAGGATTTGCTTCCTTTTCTTTCCTTCCGTGCTGCCGCTGAGCCTCCTCAATAAGACGTGGGGTGTGAAAGGCTCATGCACCTTGATGGGCAAGATGTCTCCATTCTGACCAATGGGCAACAACCTCCTCCCAGTCATGAAACAGAGTATCCCTGAAAGATAGCAACTGTGCATGCTTCCCACTGCCCAGTGCTCACAGTACATGTTTCGAATTATGAGGGGGGAATCTCCTAGAAAAGGCATAACAGGAAAGTTCCAAAAGGTTATAAACAGTTTACAGAGAGATATTCACAGGAAACCTGGGCAACAAGTTGGCAAATAAAGTATAACTTGGGATAAACTGTAGAAAGCTGCACCACAAAGGGACTGGGGGAAAATGAGCAGGAAACAGAAAGCGAGCACACAGTTACAACAGGGAATCAGGAAGGGGAATGGAATACTGTCCCTTCTTTCAAAGAGTTTGCAATATAAGAGTTTGGAGTATATACCTTAGGGCAACTAAACAAATGACAAGTGAGACCACATCTGGAGTAACGGGAACAGATTTGGTCACTTTAGTTCATGAAATAGAGCAGTTTATTGGAGGCATTTCAGAGAAGATCCATTGGGATGATCCCTGTTTTGAAGGGATTATCCTGTAAGCAAAGGCTGAATAAGTTGGGAATATACTCACTGGACTTTGGAAGAATGAGAGGTGATCTCTTTGAAACATACAGGATTCTGTCAAGGTTTGACAGGGTAAATATGGAGAGGATGTGTCCCATTACGGGTGAGTCTTGAACCAGATTATGGGTCAGTCGTGGAATCAAGGGGTTCTGTTTCAGATTTGTCAAGTTCAAGGCAACACCGACACAGGTTAGGGTTTCAGTAGCAATGGAGCTGGGGTGAGAAGGAGACAAGCAACGTTTTAGGAGATTGGAATTCCTGGTGTTTGTGATTGCGTAGATGTCTGATCAGAAGGTCACCTTGGGGTCAGATATGAGAGCAATATTGTGAAGAATGTAGTTCTGCCTCAGACACTTCCCAGTGAAAGGGAGGGACACAGCAGTAAGGGAAATGAATTTGGAATAGTGACTGAAGGCAATGGGTTTAACAATGACAGTGTGTCATTGGAGTGAATTGCAGCTAATCGAAGCGCGGTAAGCAGTTTGATAACTGAGTAATAGTGGAGTAGTGGAGAGGGATGATGGGGAGGGAGAGCTGGACATTGTCAGTGTACATGTGAAACTCAACAGTGCTTTTGGGCGATGTTACCTCCTGGCAGTATGTAGGTGAGAAACAGGACGGACCAAGGATAGACCCTGGAGGGACACCAAATACAAGGAATTCAGAAAGGAAAGGGAGAGTGGAGACGGAGCAGGATTTTCCAATGATGGTGAGGTCAAATATTAGGTTTTAGGAGAATGGGAGAGAAGGACATAACCAGAAAAGACAGACAGACAGATCATGGAACAATATCTGTGAATTGTGAGGGGGAGTTGGGAGGGCGGTGACAAGCAGGAGGATTAGACAGATTTGGAATGTCCATGATTTAGCTACACCATTTTAGTAAATGGTCAAGATGACCTCTAATAAGGCTTGACAAGGGACTCGAGGAAATGCAAGTTTAGGACTAAAATGGGGAGCACCCTTGTGAGGCAGTTTGGCTCGGTGGGCTCGTGGAGAGGGAGGAAAGAAGCAGAGGCAGCTGATCGGATTGTCTCAATGTTATGGACAGAGAAACTCCATGTGCCCCTCACTCTTGTTGGAGGGAAGGATGGAGGAGACAGGATAATGGACAGTGTTTTTATTTCCAAAACAATAAACAAAACCTTGATAGTGATTCTAAAAATAAGTGAACAAACCTGTCGTATTTATCATTTATCAAGAATATTAAAATATACAACTGAAGTTCAGGTTTGAATCCCAAATCGGTAGAGGGTGGCTCTGAATTCAAGAAAAAAAATAACTGGAATGAAGAATCTACCGTTTGCCATGGAACCATTGGGGATGTTTTTCTGCCATTGACAATGTCCTTGAGGGAAAGAAACCCGACAGTGGCCCATCAAGTCACTCATTGTATTAATCACTGCACAGTCTCAACAAAGGAATGAAACTGGATGGACCACATTACATCTACCAATGCACTGGAAAATACAACCACACAATCAGCCCTCTTGACCCTGCAACTTTCGCCTCACTGTGGGCCAACAACAGCAGCATAACTGTACTCCAGCTCAATCTGAAATCTCATGGCCTGATATCCACCACTCAACCATTAACATCAAGCTGGGGATCAACCCTGGTTCAATGGTGAATGCAGGAGGGCATGTCAGGAACAGTACAAGGCATACCTAAAAATGAGGTGCCAACCTGGTGCAGCTCCCAAACCTGCATGCCAAACAGCACAAGCAACACTAAATAGAACTAAGTGATCCCATAGCCAATAGATTAGATGTGAGTTCTGCAGTTCTGCCACACCTAGTCAAGAATAGTGATGGACAATTAAACAACTCACTGGAGGAAGCATCACAGATATCCCCACCCTTACCGATGGAGGGGTCTCACACATTCATGCAACAGATAAGAGGACAGCATTAGCAGCGCTTTTCAGCCAGCAGTGCCAAGTGGATGAGCCTTCTCCATTGGTCCCTGACATCACAGATATGAATCGACTTGGTTGAAAACTCATTTCAAATCAGATCAAGAAATGGATAAGCAGTGTAAAGGTATGGGCCCTGCCAATATTTTGGCAATAATACTGTTGGCTGTGCTCCAGAACCTGCTGCCCACCAAGGCAAGTACTGCTCCAGCACTGGCACCGACTGACTTTGTGGAACATTGCTCAGGGATGTTCCAACACAAAAACACAGGGCAGATCCAACTCAGGCAATTCCCCTGCATCAGTCCACACTCACTCAGCAGTGAAGTGATGGAAGGCTGATGCACCTGCTCAGCAATAACCTACTCAGCGATGCCCAGTTTGGGTTATGCCAGGGCCACTCAGTTCCTGAGTTTGTTACAGACTTGATTCACAAACTGACAAACAGCTGAATGAGGTGAGGATGACAGGCCAGACCCCCTCCAAGTCCACTATTTCGACTTCAGTGATATCACCAGACCTTACCACAGTCTCAGCTCATTTGCTGAAAATCTCATTCATTCCATTTATTAACTCTAGATTTCATTATCTAAACCAACATCCCACATTCACCCTCCCGATAATCTCAAGAATATTGAAAACTCTACTGCCGAAGTGCTCACTTGTACCAAAACTTGCTGATCAATCAAAAGACTCCCATTTATAAGCAACAACAATTTACTTTCGCACCTTTGAATTAATTCCTGGCTGTAATCATTCCTATCTCCTTGCACCACACACCCTTTCATATCTCAATAACTCATTTTAGTTCAGACTCTCAATGATGTGTTTATTTTTGAGTTCACCTGTGTGACTGTTTCTATAGATTGCAAGGGAACATGGTCTGGAATCCCTACTCTAACCCCCTAAGATCTGCTTTCTTCCGTTAAGGCATTCTTGAAAAACTGCTTATTTGGCAATGGTTGTGGTCACTGGACACAATATTCTCCATCTGTAGCCTTATGTCAAAACTTCTCAATAATATTTTTGTGAAATTAAAACCATGATGATTTGTACAGATATCTTCTACTCTTCAATATCGCTGAGTGAATAATCTGTAATGTCTCTTACCCAACCACCTTCACCATACAAAGTGCAGCAGTACAAGGAAGTCAAACATCACCCTCTCCACAGGCAACAAGGCTTTGCCATTGTTTACTAGTTTCTGTGGAAGGGGAAATACACAGTTGATGTTTCAGGGAGTGCAATATGAATTACAGGGAATGAAAATGGTGCAGAATTTGACTGTTAAATTGAAGGAAAATACACTCGCTTATTGGAAAAAAGGATTCTTGACTGTCAAAGATATTGTGGAAAAAATAACCTGATAATGGAACAGCATATGGTCAAGAGCCGGGCAGCAGTGGACAATTCATTTACATTCCTGAAGAAGGGCTCATGCCCAAAACGTTGATACTCCTGCTCCTCAAACTCTGCCTGGCCTGCTCTACATTTTTCAATTAATTTACAAAACAGCTGTGAAAGTCATAGTAAAATACTATACCGAGCAAAAATACACCCATGAGAGACTGAGGAAGCTAGATAATGAACAAGTGGACATCAGAGAACCCAGAGGTGAACCAGAGCAGAGTTCACTCTTATGACCCCACAGTCAAAGATGTGCGAGCAGCAGCTAAGGTAAGACTGTTTGTTTTAGAAGTACTTACCGGTAGCGGGCAGCGGTGTTTTTTTTTCACTCTCTCTTCACAGAAAGAGCAGGAGCAACAGGGGGAAGTGACGATGACCAGAGAGGCAGCCGAGACCCGGAAGCAGGTAGAGCGTAAGCTGACCTGGGTAGGTTTGTTTCCCCTTTAAAAGCACGCAGCTGAAGATGGCAGATGGATGGGTGACAGTGAGAGGGACTGGGAGGAAGCAGCCAGTGCAGGGACCCCCTGTGGTCGTTCCCCTCAAGAACAAGTATACCGTTTTGGATACTTGTGGGGGGGTGGGGGGACTTACCAGGGGTAAGTAACGGGGCTCAGGCCTCTGGCACGGAGCCTGTCCCCGCTACTCAGAAGGGAAGGGTGGAGAAGTGCAGAGCAATAATAATTGGGGACTCGATAGTTCGGGGCACAGATAGGCGGTTTTGTGGGAACGAGAGGGACTCACGTTTGGTATGTTGCCTCCCAGGTGCAAGGGTACGTGACGTCTCTGATCGTGTTTTCCGGGTCCTTAAGGGGGAGGGGGAGCAGCCTGAAGTCGTGGTCCATATTGGCACCAATGACATAGGTAGGAGGAGTGCTGAGGATGTTAGACAGGCTTTTAGGGAGCTAGGTTGGAAGCTCAGAGTTAGAACGAACAGAGTTGTTGTCTCTGGTTTGTTACCCGTGCCACGTGATAGAGAGTCGAGGAATAGGGAGAGAGAACAGTTTAATGCGTGGCTACAGAGATGGTGCAGGAGGGAGGGATTTCGGTACTTGGATAACTGGGGTTCTTTCTGGGGAAGGTGGGACCTCTATAAACAGGATGGTCTGCACCTGAACCTGAGGGGCACCAGTATCCTTGGGGGGAGGTTTGCTAGTGCTCTTGGGGGGGGGGGGGGTTTAAACTAACTCTGCAGGGGCATGGGAACACAGACTGTAGCTTTAGGGTGCAGGACCTGGAGTGTAGGGAGGTTAGGAATATGGCATCAATATTAAAGGAGGGTGCCTGTAAACAGAAGAGTGGCTTGAAGTGTGTATACTTTAATGCCAGAAGTATACGAAATAAGGTAGGTGAACTCTCAGCGTGGGTTGGTACCTGGGACTTCGATGTTGTGGCTATTACGGAGACGTGGCTAGATCAGGGACAGGATTGGCTGTTGCAGGTTCCAGGGTTTAAATGTTTTAGTAGGGTCAGAGGTGGGGGTAAAAGAGGGGGGGGTGTGGCTTTGCTTGTCAAAGATAGTATTACAGCGGTGGAAAGGAAGATGGACGAAGATTTGCCATCTGAGGTAGTTTGGGTTGAGGTTAGGAATAGGAGAGGTGAGGTCACCCAGTTAGGAGTCTTTTACAGGCCTCCTCATAGTCCTCGAATCGTTGAAGAAAGGATAGCGAAGATGATTCAGGAGAAGAGTGACAGTAATAGGGTGATTGTTATGGGAGACTTTAACTTTCCTAATATTGATTGGGAAAGCTATAGCTCAAGTTCGTTAGATGGGTCAGTGTTTGTGCAATGTGTGCAGGAGAGTTTCCTGACACAATATGTAGATAAGCCAACAAGAGGTGAGGCCATACTGGATTTGGTTCTGGGTAACGAACCAGGCCAGGTATTAGAACTAGAGGTAGGTGAGCACTTTGGGGACAGTGACCACAATTCGGTGATTTTTACTCTCGTGATGGAGAGGGATAAGTGTGTACTACAGGGCAAGAGTTATAGCTGGGGGCAGGGAAATTATGATGCGTTGAGGCATGACTTAGGATGTGTGGATTGGAAAAGTAGATTCCAAGGCAAGAGCGTAATTGATATGTGGAACTTGTTCAAGGAGCAACTATTGAGTGTCCTTGATAAGTACGCACCTATCAGGCAGGGAGGAAAGGGTCGTGTGAGGGAGCCGTGGTTTAATAAGGAATTGGAATCCCTTGTTAAATGGAAGAGGGCGGCCTTTGTAAAGATGAGGTGTGAAGGTTCAATAGGGGCGATTGAGAGTTATAAGGTAGCCCGGAAGGACCTGAAGAGAGAGCTAAGAGCAGCAAGGAGGGGACATGAAAGGTCCTTAGTTGGTAGGATTAGGGAAAACTCTAAGGCTTTCTATAGATATGTTAGGAATAAAAGAATGACTAGGGAAGGAATAGGTCCAATCAAGGATAGTAATGGGAAGTTGCGTGTGGAGGCTGAAGAGATTGGGGAGGCACTGAATGAATACTTTTCGTCAGTATTCACTCAGGAACAGGACATTGTTGTCGATATGAATACTGAGGCACGATTAAGTAGAATGGATGGTTTTGAGATATGTAGAGAAGAGGTGTTGGAAATTCTGGCAAGGGTGAAAATAGATAAGTCCCCTGGGCCTGATGGCATTTATCCTAGGATTGTCTGGGAAGCAAGGGAGGAGATTGCAGAGCCATTGGCCTTGATTTTTGTGTCCTCTTTGTCTACAGGAGTAGTGCCAGAGGACTGGAGGCTAGCAAACGTGGTTCCCTTGTTCAAGAAGGGGAGTAGGGATAATCCTAGTAACTATAGGCCAGTGAGTCTCACTTCTGTTGTGGGCAAAGTCTGAGAGAGAATTGTAAGGGATAGGATTTATGCACATCTGGATAAGAATGATGTGATCAAGGATAGTCAGCATGGTTTTGTGAAGGGCAGGTCGTGCCTCACAAACCTTATTGAATTCTTTGAGAAGGTGACAAAGGAGGTGGATGAGGGGAAAGCGGTAGATGTGGTATATCTGGATTTTAGTAAGGCGTTTGATAAGGTCCCCCATGGTAGGCTACTGCAGAAAATACAGAGATATGGCATTGAGGGTGAGTTGGAGGTTTGGATTAGGAATTGGCTGGCTGGAAGAAGACAGAGGGTAGTAGTTGATGGCAAAGGTTCATCTTGGAGTGCCGTCACTAGCGGTGTTCCGCAAGGATCTGTTTTGGGACCATTGCTGTTTGTCATTTTTATAAATGACCTGGAGGAAGGGTTAGAAGGTTGGGTGAGCAAGTTTGCGGATGATACGAAAGTCGGAGGAGTTGTAGACAGTGAGGAAGGATATGGCAGGTTACAGCGGGATATAGAACATAGAACAATACAGCGCAGTACAGGCCCTTCGGCCCTCGATGTTGCGCCGATCAAAGCCCACCTAACCTACACTAACCCACTATCCTCCATATACCTATCCAATGCCCGCTTAAATACCCATAAAGAGGGAGAGTCCACTACTGCTACTGGCAGGGCATTCCATGATCTTACGACTCGCTGAGTGAAGAACCTACCCCTAACATCAGTCCTATATCTACCCCCCCTTAATTTAAAGCTATGCCCCCTTGTAATAGCTGACTCCATACGCGGAAAAAGGTTCTCACTGTCAACCCTATCTAACCCCCTAATCATCTTGTACACCTCTATCAAATCACCCCTAAACCTTCTTTTCTCCAAAGAAAACAACCCCAAGTGCCTCAGCCTTTCCTCATAGGATCTTCCTACCATACCAGGCAACATCCTGGTAAACCTCCTCTGCACCCGTTCCAGTGCCTCCACATCCTTCCTATAGTATGGCGACCAAAACTGCACACAATATTCCAGATGCGGCCGCACCAGAGTCTTATACAACTGCAGCATGACCTCAGGACTCCGGAACTCAATTCCTCTACCAATAAAAGCCAGTACGCCATATGCCTTCTTCACTGCACTATTTACCTGGGTGGCAACTTTCAGAGATCTGTGTACATGGACACCAAGATCCCTCTGCTCTTCTACACTACCAAGTAGTCTACCATTAGCCCAGTAATCCATCTTTTTATTACTCTTACCAAAGTGAATCACTTCACACTTAGCTACATTGAACTCCATTTGCCACCTTTCTGCCCAGCTCTGCAGCTTCTCTATATCCCGCTGTAACCTGCCATATCCTTCCTCACTGTCTACAACTCCTCCGACTTTCGTATCATCCGCAAACTTGCTCACCCAACCTTCTAACCCTTCCTCCAGGTCATTTATAAAAATGACAAACAGCAATGGTCCCAAAACAGATCCTTGCGGAACACCACTAGTGACGGCACTCCAAGATGAACCTTTGCCATCAACTACTACCCTCTGTCTTCTTCCAGAGAGCCAATTCCTAATCCAAACCTCCAACTCACCCTCAATGCCATATCTCTGTATTTTCTGCAGTAGCCTACCATGGGGGACCTTATCAAACGCCTTACTAAAATCCATATATACTACATCTACCGCTTTCCCCTCATCTACCTCAAACGTCACCTTCTCAAAGAATTCAATAAGGTTTGTGAGGCACGACCTGCCCTTCACAAAACCATGCTGACTATCCTTGATCACATCATTCTTATCCAGATGTGCATAAATCCTATCCCTTATAATTCTCTCTAAGACTTTGCCCACAACAGAAGTGAGACTCACTGGCCTATAGTTACTAGGATTATCCCTACTCCCCTTCTTGAACAAGGGAACCACGTTTGCTAGCCTCCAGTCCTCTGGCACTACTCCTGTAGACAAAGAGGACACAAAAATCAAGGCCAATGGCTCTGCAATCTCCTCCCTTGCTTCCCAGAGAATCCTAGGATAAATGCAATCAGGCCCAGGGGACTTATCTATTTTCACCCTTGCCAGAATTTCCAACACCTCTTCTCTACATATCTCAAAGCCATCCATTCTACTTATTCGTGCCTCAGTATTCATATCGACAACAATGTCCTGTTCCTGAGTGAATACTGACGAAAAGTATTCATTCAGCGCCTCCCCAATCTCTTCAGCCTCCACACGCAACTTCCCATTACTATCCTTGATTGGACCTATTCCTTCCCTAGTCATTCTTTTATTCCTAACATACCTATAGAAAGCCTTAGGGTTTTCCCTAATCCTACCAACTAAGGACCTTTCATGTCCCCTCCTTGCTGCTCTTAGCTCTCTCTTCAGGTCCTTCCGGGCTACCTTATAACTCTCAATCGCCCCTATTGAACCTTCACGCCTCATCTTTACAAAGGCCGCCCTCTTCCATTTAACAAGGGATTCCAACTCCTTATTAAACCACGGCTCCTTCACACGACCCTTTCCTCCCTGCCTGATAGGTACGTACTTATCAAGGACACTCAATAGTTGCTCCTTGAACAAGTTCCACATATCAATTACGCTCTTGCCTTGGAATCTACTTTTCCAATCCACACATCCTAAGTCATGCCTCAACGCATCATAATTTCCCTGCCCCCAGCTATAACTCTTGCCCTGTAGTACACACTTATCCCTCTCCATCACTAGAGTAAAAATCACCGAATTGTGGTCACTGTCCCCAAAGTGCTCACCTACCTCTAGTTCTAATACCTGGCCTGGTTCGTTACCCAGAACCAAATCCAGTATGGCCTCACCTATTGTTGGCTTATCTACATATTGTGTCAGGAAACTCTCCTGCACACATTGCACAAACACTGACCCATCTAACGAACTTGAGCTATAGCTTTCCCAATCAATATCAGGAAAGTTAAAGTCTCCCATAACAATCACCCTATTACTGTCACTCTTCTCCTGAATCATCTTCGCAATCCTTTCTTCAACGATTCTAGGACTATTAGGAGGCCTGTAAAAGACCTCCTAATATAGAGAAGCTGCAGAGCTGGGCAGAAAGGTGGCAAATGGAGTTCAATGTAGCTAAGTGTGAGGTGATTCACTTTGGTAAGAGTAATAAAAAGATGGGGTACTGGGCTAATGGTAGACTACTTGGTCGTGTGGAAGAGCAGAGGGATCTTGGTGTCCATGTACACAGATCTCTGAAAGTTGCCACCCAGGTAAATAGTGCAGTGAAGAAGGCATATGGCGTACTGGCTATTAGTGGTAGAGGAATTGAGTTCCGGAGTCCTGAGGTCATGCTGCAGTTGTATAAGACTCTGGTGCGGCCGCATCTGGAATATTGTGTGCAGTTTTGGTCGCCATACTATAGGAAGGATGTGGAGGCACTGGAACGGGTGCAGAGGAAGTTTTCCAGGATGTTGCCTGGTATGGTAGGAAGATCCTATGAGGAAAGGCTGAGGCACTTGGGGTTGTTTTCATTGGAGAAAAGAAGGTTTAGGGGTGACTTGATAGAGGTGTACAAGATGATTAGGGGGTTAGATAGGGTTGACAGTGAGAACCTTTTTCCACGTATGGAGTCAGCTATTACAAGGGGGCATAGCTTTAAATTAAGGGGGGGTAGATATTGGACTGATGTTAGGGGTAGGTTCTTCACTCAGCGAGTCGTAAGCTCATGGAATGTCCTGCCAGTAGCAGTAGTGGACTCTCCCTCTTTATAGGTATTTAAGCGGGCATTGGATAGGTATATGGAGGATAGTGGGTTAGTGTAGGTTAGGTGGGCTTGGATCGGCGCAATATCGAGGGCCGAAGGGCCTGTACTGCGCTGTATTCTTCTATGTTCTATGTTCTCTCTCTCTCCACCCATCTCTCTCCACCCATCTCTCTCTCCACATCACTCTCCATCCATCTCTCTCCCCCTCTCTACCCCCTCTCTAACCCCCTCCCCCTCTCTCTCTCCCCATCCCACGCCCACTACCTTCCCCTCTGTCTCCGCCCCCTCTCTCCCCCTCCCCGTCTCTCTTCCGTCTCTCTCTCCCCACCTCTCTCTCCCTTCCTCTTTCTTCCCACCTCTCTTCCCGTCTCTCCCTGACTCTCTCCCCATCCCTCTCCCCATAATTTCATCCCTAGCCCCCTTTCTAGCTCCATACTCTCTCGCCACTCTCTCCCCACTCACTCTCCTCTCTCTCTCTCCCCCGTCTCTCCCCCTCTCTCCCCCATCTCTCCCCCTCTCTCCCCACTCTCTCTCCCCCTCTCTCTCCCCCTCTCTCCCCCTCTCTCTCCTCCCTCTCTACCCCCTCTCCCTCCCCCTCTCTCCCCCTCTCTCTCCTCCCTCTCTACCCCCTCTCCCCCTCTTCCCCCTCCCTCCCCCTCTCTCTCCCCCCTTTCACCCCCTCTCTCTCCCCCCTCTCTCCCTCTCTCTTCCCGCTCTTTCTCCCCCCTCCCTCACCCCCATTCTGTCCTCCTGTCTCCCTCTCCCTCCCTCTCTCTCTCTCCCCCTCTTCCCCCCACTCTCATGTCTCTGTCCCCCGCTCTCCTGTCTCTCTACCGTCTCTCTCTCCCACTTCTCTCTCCCCCTCTCTCCCACCCTCTCTCTCCCCTTCTCTCTCCCCCCTCTCTACACCCCACTTTCTCCACCCCACTGTCTCCACCCTCTCCCCCCTCTCTCTCCCCACACTCTCTATCCCCGCTCCTCACCCTCTCTCTCTCACCCCCCGCTCTCTCACCCCCACTCTCTCATCCCGCTCTCTCACCCCGCTCTATCAAACCACCCTCTCCCTCTCTCTACCTCTCTCTCTCACCCCCTCACTCACCCCCTCACTCTCCCCCTCACTATCCCCCTCACTCTCCCCCTCACTCTCCACCCTCTCTCTTCCCCCTTTTTATCCCTCCGCTCTCTGCCCCCTCTCTCTCTCCATTGCCTCTCTCTCTCTCTACCCCCTCTCTCCCCACGATTCTCTACCGATCTCCACCCACTCTCCCCACACCCCCTCTCTCCCCTCCCTCTCTCTCCCTCCTTGCCTCCTCTCTCTCTCTCTCTCTCCTCTCTCTCTCTCTTCCTCTCTCCCCCCTCTCCCTTGCCTCCTCTCCCTCCCCTCTTTCGCCCTCCCTCTCTAGCCCCTCTCTCTCTACCCCTCACGCTGCCCTCTCTCTCTCTCTTTTCACTCTGTCACCTCACTCTCCCTCCCTCTCTCTCACTCTGTCCCCCAATCTCACTCACCATCTTTCTCTCCCCCTTTCCCTCCCCCCTTTTTCTGCCCTCTCTCTCTCCCCCAACCCCCACAATTCCCCCGACCTCTCTCTCTCACCCCCTCTCTCTCACCCCTTTCTCTCTCACCCCTCTCTCTCACCCCCTCTCTCTCACCCCCTCTCTCTCACCCCCTCGCTCTCACCCTCTCTCTCCCCTTCTCTCTCACCCCCTCTCTCTCACCCCTCTCACTCGCCCCACTCTCGCGTGGTCGCTCTCCCAACCCCAGTCTCTCCCCCTCTCTCACCCCCTCTCATACACCCTCTCTCTCACACCCTCTGTCTCACCCATCTCCCCACTCTCTCTCCCGTTACGCAAACCTCTCTCTCCCCCACTCTCCCAAACACCCTCTCTCCCTCTCTTCCCCCTCTCTCCCCCTCTCTCTCGCCTCTCTCTCTCACCCCCTCTCTCTGCACCCTCTCTCGACCCCCTCTCTCTCGCCCGCTCTCGCTTGTCCCCCTCTTTCACACCCTCTGTCTCGCCCCCTCTGTCCCCCGTCTCACCCACTCTCTCGCCTTTTTCTCTCTCTCCCCTTTCCCTCCCCTCTCTTTCTCACCTCCTCTCTCCACCCGTTTCTCTCCATCTCTCTCGCTTCACTAGCTCCCTCCCCTTACTCTGTCACCTCACTCTCCCTCTGGCTCTCACTCCATCCCTTTCTCCCTCCCTCCCTCTCACTCTCCCCTCTCTCACCCCCACTCACTCGCCTGTCTCACCCCCACTCACTCCCCTCTCTCTCTCCCCCTCTCTCTCAAAACGCCTCCATCACTACCTCTCTCTACCCTCTTTCTCCACCCCGCTCACTCCCTCTCTCTACACATCAATCTCTTTCTCCCCTCTCTCTGTCCACTAACTCTCTCCCCCACCCTGTCACCTAAATCTCTCCCCTCTCTTACCCTCCCTCTCTCACTCCCTCCATCTCTCCCCCTCTTACTCTCCCCTCTCTCCCCGCTGTCTTTCCCCAATCTCTCCCCAATATCTTCCCCCACTCTCACCGCCATCGCACTCCCCTCTCTCCCTCTCCCTCTTTCTCTCTCCCCCTCTTTTCCCTCTCTCTCCACCCTCTTTCTCCCCATCCCTCTCTCACCCTCTCACTCTCCCTCTCTGTCTCTCAATTGCTCCCTACTCTCTCCCCCAATCTCACTCCCCCACTTTCTCTCCCCATTTCTGCCCCTTTCTGTCCCCTTTCTCTGCCCCCATCTCTCTCCCCTACATCCCACTTTTCCCTCCCTCTCTTTCCCCCACTATCTCTTTTCCTCCCTCTCTGCCCCCTCTCGCTCTGTCCCCCCTCGCTCTGTCCCCCTGCCCTCTGCTCCCCTCCTCTGTGTCCCCCCTTCCTCTCTGTTCCCCCCTTCTATCTGTCCCCCTCTCTCTCCCCTTCTCTCTGTCCCCTCTCTCTCTCTGCCTCCCTCTCTTTGTCCCCCTCTTTCTGTCCCCCTCTGTCCCCCCAGTCTCCCTCTCTCTGTCCCTCTCTCTCTGACCCCCCTCTTTTTGCCACCTCCCTCTTATTCCCCACCCCCCTCTGTCCCCCTCTCTCTGTCCCCCTCTCTCTGTCCCCAATCTTTGACTCCCCCTCTCTCTGTCATTCTCTCCCTCTCCCCGTCCCCCTCTCTCTTCCCCCCTTCTGTCCCCCCCTCTCTGTCCCCCCTCTGTCTGTCCCCCTCTCTCTTCCCCACTTCTGTCCACCCCTTTTTTCCCCTCTCTCTGTCCCCCCTCTCTCTGCCCCCCTCTCTGCCACTCTCTCTGTCCACCCTCCCTGTCCGCTGTCTCTCAGTCTCCCCCTCGCTCTGTCACCTCCTCGCTCTGTCGCCCCCTCGGTCTGTCCCTCTCCTCTCTACCCCCCTCCTCTCTGTCCCCCAATTCCTCTCTGTTCCCCCGTCTCTGTGTCCTCCCTCTTCCTGAACCCCTATGACCCACTCTCTCTGTCCCCGTCTCTGTGTCCCCATCTCTGTCCCTTTATCTCTGTCCCCCTCTTTCTGACCTCCCTCTCTCTGTCCTCACTCTCTCTGTCCCCCACTCTCTATCCCTGTCTCTCTCTGTCCCCACTCTCTGTCCCCCTCTCTCTACCCCACTCTGTCCCCCACATTCTGTCGCCCCCACTCTGTGCCCCGCTCTCTGTCCCCCCTCTGTCCCCCCTTTCTATTCCCCTCTTTCTGACCCCCACTCTGTCTGCACTCTCTCTCTCCGCCCTCTTTCTCCGCCCTCTCTCTGTGTCCCCATCTCTCTGTCCCCATCTCTCTGTCCCCATCTCTCTGTCCCCATCTCTCTGTCCCCATCTCTCTGTCCCCATCTCTCTGTCCCCATCTCTCTGTCCCCATCTCTCTGTCCCCATCTCTCTGTCACCCTCTCTCTGTCCGCACTCTCTCTCTCCGCCCTCTCTCTCTGTCCCCATCTCTCTGTCCCCATCTCTCTGTCCCCATCTCTCTGTCCCCATCTCTCTGTCACCCTCTCTCTTTCCCCCTCTCGTTGTCCCCCTCTCTGTGTCCCCCCCACTCTGTGTCCCCCTTGCTCTGTGCCCCCCCTCGCTGCACCCCTTGCCCACTTCTCTCTGTCCCCTTCTCTCTGTTCCCTTCTCTCTGTCCTCCTTCTCTCTGTCCCCCCTCATTCTCCCTCACTCTCTGCCCACTCTCTCTGCTCCCTTTGACACCCATCTCTCTGTCCCCCATATCTCTGTCCCCCATCTCTCTGTACCCACCCTCTGTTCCACCCTCTGTCCCCGTCCCTCCTCTTTCTGTTCCCCTCTTTCTGTCCCCCCTGTTTTCCCCCCGTCCCCCCCTCTGTCCACCCCTCTCTGGCCCCCCTCGCTGTCCCTCACTCTCTCTGCTCCCCATGGCCCCCTTTCTCTGTCCCCCGTCTCTCTGTCCCCCGTCTCTCTGTCCCCCGTCTCTCTGTCCCCTGTCTCTCTGTCCCCGTCTCTCTGTCCCCATCTCTGTCTCCCTCTCTGTCCCACCTCTCTGTCCACACCCTCTGTCCCCCCCTCTGTCACCCCATCCCTCCTCTTTCTGTCCCCCTCTCTCTGTCCCCCTCTTTCTGTCCCGCTCTCTCTGTCCCCCCTCTCTCTGCTCCGCTCTCCCTCTGCCCCCTCTCTTTCCTCCCCTCCGTGTCCCACTCTCTATGTCCCCTCTCTCTATCCCCCTGTCTCTGACCCCCTCTCTCTGTCACCCCTTTCGCTATCCCTCTCTCTGCGTCTCCCTCTCTGTCCCTTTCTCTCTGTTCCCTTCTCTCTGTTCCCGCTCTCTCTGTACCCCACTCTCTGTCCCTCCTCTGTCTGCCCCCTCTGTCCCCTTCTCTCTGCCCCAGTCACCCTCTTTCTGTCCATCTGTCTCTCTGTCCCCCCTCTCTCTGACCCCACTCTCTCTGTCCCCCTCTCTCTGTCCCGCTCTCCCTGTCCCCCCTCTCTCCCTGTCCCCACTCTCTCTCTGTCCCCCCTCTCTCTCTGTCCCCTCTCTCTCTGTCCCCCTCTCTCTGTCCCGCTCTCCCTGTCCCCCCTCTCTCCCTGTCCCCACTCTCTCTCTGTCCCCCCTCTCTCTGTCCCCCCTCTCTGTCCCCAGCCTCTGTTACCCCTTCCTCTTTCTGTTCCCCTCTTTCTGTCCCCCTGTCTGCCCACCCTCTCTCTGTCCACGCTCTTTCTCTGTCCCTCTCTCTCTTTTCCCCTCTCTCAGCACCCTCTCTGGGTCCCGACTCTCTCTGTCCGCTCTCTCTCACTGTCCCCCCCTCTCTGCCCCCTCTCTCTTTCGTCCTCTCCGTGTCCCACTCTCCTTATTCCCTCTCTCTATCCCCCTGTCTCTGTCCCCCCTCTCTCTGTCACCCCCTACCTGTCCCTCTCTCTGTCCCTCTCTCTGTCCCTTTCTCTCTGTCCCTTTCTCTCTGTTCCCGCTCTCTCTGTACCCCACTCTCTGTCACCCCTCTGTCTCTCCCCCCATCTGTCCCCCCTCTCTCTGTCCCCTCTCTCTCTCTGACCCCCCTCTCTCTGACTTAATCTCTCTGACCGCCTCTTTCTGTCCCCCCTCTCCCTGAACACCCCTCTCAGCCCCCTATGACCCCCTTTCTCTGTCAGCCGTCTCTCTGTCCCCATCTCTGTCCCCACTCTCTCCGTCCCCCACTCTCTGTCCCTGTCTCTCTTGTCCCCCTTCTGTCCACCTTTCAATTTCCTCCCTCTCTCTGCCCCCAATCTCTGCTCCCCCGCCCCCTCTCTCTGAACCCCTCCCACAGTCGACCTCTCTGTACCCACTCTTTCTGTCCCCCTCCCTCTGTCCCCCCTCTCTCTGTCCCCCACTCTCTGTACCCCCTCTCTGTCTCCCCCCCCGCACTCCCCCCCCGTACCACCCCCTCTGTCCCCTATCTCTGTCCCTTCTCTCTCTGTCCCCCCGTTCCCCTCTCTCTGTAGCCCCTCTCTCTGTCCCCCTCTCACTATTCCTGCTCTCTCTGTCCCCCTCTCGTTGTCCCCCGCTCTCTGTCCCCCCTCTCTGTCTCCCCTCTTTCTGTTGCCCATCTCTTTGTCCGTCTCTCTATTCCTGCTCTCTCTCTCCTCCTCTCTCTCTCCCCCCTCTCTCTGTCCCCCTCTCTCTGTCCCCCTCTCTCTGTCCCCCTCTCTCTGTCCCCCTCTCTCTGTCCCCCTCTCTCTGTCCCCCGATCTCTGTCCCCCGCTCTCTGTTCCCCCCTCTCTGTCGCCCCTCTTTCTGTCGCCCCTCTCTCTGTCCCTCTCCCTATCCCTTTCTCTGTCCCTCCTCTCTCTTTCCCCCTCTCTCTGCCCCCTTCTCTCTCTCCCCGCTCTCTGTCCCCCCTCTTTCTGTCTCCCCTCTCTTTGTCCCTCTCTCTATTCATGCTCTCTCTCTCCTCCTCTCTCTGTCCCTTCTCTCTCTGTCCCACTCTCTCTGTCCCCCTCTCTCTGCCCGCCCTATCTGTTCCCCCCCTCTCTGTCCCCGTCTCTCTGTTCCCCTCTCTATTCCTCCCTCCCTATTTCCCCCTCTCTCTGCCCCTCTCTCTGCTCCCCTCTCTCTGCACCCCTCACTCTGTCCCCCTCCTCTCTGTCCCCCTCCTCTCTGTCACCCTCCTCTCTGTCACCCTGCTCTCTGTCCCCCGCTCTCTGTCCCCCGCTCTCTGTCACCTCCTCTCTGCCCCCTCCTCTGACCCCCTCCTCTGACCCCCTCTCTATTTCCCCCTCTCTATTTCCCCCTCTCTATTTCCCCCTCTCTCTGTCCCCCTCTCTCTGCCCCACTTACTCTGTCCCTCTCTATCTGTCCAGCTCATCTCTGTCCCCCTCCTCTCTGTCCCCCGCTCTCTGTCCCCCCGCTCTGTCCCTCTCTATCTGTCCAGCTCCTCTCTGTCCCCCTGCTCTCTGTCCCCCTCTCTCTCTGCCCCCCTTTCTATATCCCCATCTCTATGTTCCCGCGCTCTATGTCCACCCTCTCTCTGTCCCCCTCTCCGTCCCTCCTCTCTCTGTCAATCTCTCTCTGTCCCCCCTCTCTCTTCAACCTCTCTGCACCCCTCTCTCTGTCCCCCATCTCTCTATCCCCATCTCTCTGTTCCAGCGCTCTCTGTTCCCCGTTTCACTGTCCCCCTCTTTGTCTCTCCTCTCTATATCCCCCTCTCTCTGCCTCTCTCTCTGCCCCTCTGTCTGCCCCACATCTCTGACCCATCTTTCTGTCCCCTCTTTCTGCCCCCTCTTTCTGCACATTCTTTCTGTCCCCTCTTTCTGTCCCCTCTCTCTGCCCCCCTCTCTCTGTCTGCACTCTCTCTGTCCCCCCTCTCTCTGTCCACCCTCACTCTGTCCCCATCTCTCTGTCCCCATCTCTCTGACCCCCGTCTCTCTGTCTTCCCACTCTCTGTCCCCACTGCCTCTGTCCCTGCGCTCTCTATCTCCCCTCTCTCTATCCCCCTCTCTCTGTCCGCCCTCTCCCTGTCCCCCTCTGTCTCCCACTCTCTCTTTCTCCACCTCTCTGTCTCCCCTCTCTGCCCCCCGTCCTCACGTCTCTCTGTCCCCCTAAGTCTGTCGCCTCTCTCTCTGTCATCCTTCTCTCTGTCCCACCCGATCTCTGCCCGCTCGCTCTGTCCACCCTTCCTGTCCCACTGTCTCTCTGTCGCCTCTCTCTGTCCCCCTCTGTTCCCTCTCTCTGTCCCTCTCTCACTGTCCCCCTCTCTCTCTGCCCCCCGCCACCTCTATCTATCCCCCCTCCCTGTCCCCTTGTCTCTGTCCTCCCATCCCTGTC